>NC_135412.1:13556032-13718532 GCF_051991245.1 Festucalex cinctus
AGTTTGAGAACATTTATTGTACAGACCTCAAAAGTCAAAATCCAAACTCAGGACTCTATTGGGAAAACAAACAAATATAATATAACTGATATTGTAAAAATTTTATACTACTTGTATATTATTCACTCATTCATTCTAGCATGGCTTCTCCATCCTTAACGCAGCCCAACGAAGCTTTTTGTGAAAGTCTCCAAAGTTTGGAAAAACTTCAAAATCTGTGATTCTTAGCTTTGCTATTTAATGTCATGACAAAATCCAAATTTGGATCCACAAACGATGCAAAACTGCCTACTTCAAGCCTTTAAGTGATCTACACATTAGCCAGACATGTTAAACGAGTGAAAAAATAACCTTTCCATAATTTAATAGTGTGATGAAACAGTGATGCAAAAAAAGTCTGAAAACATTTCACAAAGACTCAAACAGCAACAGTATCAATACCTGATGTTAGTGTAGTCTGTTTTCTACAGCACTGTCAATTACAACCAGAAAATAAATCTTGTTAAATTAATTGCCCCCTGTAAGTGTCAAACAAAAGAGGGCATTTTTCAAATAATATTTTTTTGCATTGAATCGCATTATATTAAGGTAAGGCCGTTGAGCATACAGATTCATGAAATCAAGGTCTGAGTACACAATTCCTGTGCTTGCTGTTTGAAAATAAGCAAACGCTCGACAATATCTGTACAACAAGCTGAATTTGACGTTACAGAAGCTGTCGCCACACACGTAACACGACCCACCGCATATATGGACTTCTCTCACAAGTCATTTTTCCGTCTGTTTTCTCTCATTTGATGAAGCCTAAATTGGGATGGGAGAAAGGAATCGCTAAATTTTTAATTAACTTCATAACATCTGCACTTGTGCTTTGAGAGAGCAGCGAGCTTTCCTTTTAACCTATTCCAGCACATTTGCACACCAAGGTAAATCTTGATGCTGGCACTCTTACAGAAAGGAAGGGGGGGGAAAAAAAAATCAAAAATGGAAATGAACTCTCACTTGTGTGTATGTGTGTATGCGCAGATCAAAGAAACAGAATTATTCAACTTTTTGCCATTGCTTGATCTTCCAAAAAAAAAGGAAGAAAAAGTAGGGAGGATCAAGATGGATGAATCTTTTTTTTTTTTTTTTTTTTTTTTTTAGTTCAGAATATTCTTCAGTTGTTCTATAAATGTTTTTTTCTCCTTTATGCTGTACTTCTAAACTGACATTCAGCACATTGGATTCATAGTTCTGAGGGTTTGAATCTGAGCTGTGTGGAGTTTGTAGATTCTCCACATGCTGGTGCGGGTTTTCTCTGGTTTTGCCGCTTTTTACACATTCCAAAAACATCAATGTTAGGTTCATTTTACAACTACTAAATTATAAGTATACATGCTTGTTTGTCTTTATGTGCCTTGTGATTGGGAATGAGGATACATTGAAAATGGATGGATTTCGTACCGCAGTGATTCTCAGTTTTTATACTTCAAAAACTACACCATAATGAATGATGATATAAACATTAAAATATAATAGTAGGCCCAAGTGTTCAACAGAAATGCAGTAAAAAGGTGTTTTTAATTAATAATATTATTGTAAGTCACAGTAAAGGTTATTTTAGTTAACTAAAACTAACGAAAACACAATTAAAATTCAAATAACAATTTTGTTAACGAAATAAAATAAAAACGAAAATGCTTTTTTAAAAAAATGAAAACTAACTGACACTACATTTCATGTTTACAAATCTAACTATAATTATAGCAAAAATGTCCTTGGTTTTAGCCACTGGTAATTAATTTAATGCAAGAGCCTCTGGGGATGATTTTAAATATGATTTTAGGTAGATGTATTTTGATATTAACCGGCGGAATAAGGACGTTTGAAAGTATGTCACACAGAAGTGACGTCATCTAGCAGCAGCCAATAGAAAAGACTCTTCAGATGACATTGTTCCTACACTCATATGGTGTTTTTTTTTGTTTTTTTAAATATTGCGCACAAGTAATACACATTAAAATAAAATAAAAAAAACAAACAAAATAAAAATAAAACTAATTCAGAAACTAAAACTAAACTACATTAAGCATTTACTAAATAACTAAAACTAATAAAAACTAGCAGAACTACCATGAAAACTATTTAAAACTAACTGAATTTAAAAAACAAAACTCAAAACGAAATAACAACTGAATCGTTTAAACGGTTTTCAAAGCTAATCCACCTCAAGTATGACGACCTGTGTAAATTGTGTTACGTATGAAGAAATAGATTTTTTTGCGTACTTATACGCAATCAAATTTCGGTCATATGCACAAATTTAGAACCTGTTTGACGCACTCTTGGATAAATGAGGCCCCTGAAAAAGGAACAAATCAGTGCAAGTAACTGTGTATAACATGTACAAAAAAAATTAAAATAAATAAATAAATAAAAAAGCACACATGTAAGTGACCATTTATCGCCATTTACCATTTATGTGATAGGCCTACTTGGCTAATGAAATGTCAATCATCCATTTTCTTTTCGCACTTTTCCCCATGAGAGTAGCAGGTGAGAGGGTTACACCCCTCTGGTTGCCAGTCAATCGTAGGCAAATAAATGTCTTCAATTAATGTAATGTGTTTTTGGAATGTGCAGAAGCCGACAAAAATCCAAGTATGGGGAAAACATCTAAACATTGTAGTTTGGGAACTACTGAGGCTGTCACTAAATACACATCTGGATCAATGCTTCCATGTAAATTGTTTTTATTGTATATGGACAGATATGAAACAAATTAGCTTATAATTGCCATGTTATCAAATGAGCAGGATTGGGGTTCAATTTGATTGGATCAGGAATCTATTACCCGCTTTCCACCAAGCAGGTTCTGCTTCTCAGCCAGGATGTGGATTATGTCGCCTCACAAACGTTGAAACTCCTTTAATCAAGCTCCCTAAACATGAGTCACATGACACTCACAAAAAAGCAACCCAGTTATGGATAAAAAATGGACTGATCCACTTTGAGGGTCAATTTGACCCAACTTTCTGGGTCGTTTTATACAAAATGATCCAATTTTTTTTTTTACCCAAGTCAAGGATCTGACTAATTTTTATGAGTTGTTTTATACTAACAGACGGTCCATTTTTGACCCATAGTTAGTTTTTTTTTTTTTTTTTTACAAAACTGATATGAGAGCGCACAGAGCAGCTGTTTTGAGGTATTTTCTTGCACTTGACCTACTGCTCTCTTCCACAAGAGGGCACTGCCTCCATGTTGGATTTTACTTGCTGGCATCACTCACCAACGTAAGTAAATCTCAAATCTTTAGTGGAACGATCATCTCAATCTGCAAAATGGTTGTTTAGTGATTGTATGATTACACAGAAAATCAGTTACAAATTAGTAAAAACAAATTAAAAAAACAATATCAAAGTTAGGGAATGTGATTTGTTTGTTTGTTTGTTTCATTCGTCCGTTCGTTTTTTCTTTCTTTCTTTCTTTCTTTCTTTCTTTCTTTCTTTCTTTCTTTCTTTCTTTCTTTCTTTCTTACGTATTTGATTCCTAAGCAAAACACAAGTTAGTAGCCACCATGGTGGAGAAACTGTTGTTACCAATCACAGCAATGAGACTTTTCATAGTTGGCCAAACAGTTCCAGAGGGATTTGGGTCCAATCTTTACAGATCCCTTCAATTATTTTTGGCAGCTCCTGTCACAGGTTGTCTATTGTGTGAAGGTCTGGAGACTTTTGGACCCAATTGCCCTCAGATCATGAACTTTGTGGTTGCTCCCTGACCTTTTCTCTTATCATCCTCACTCCTCAAGGTAAGATTTTACATGGATCTCCAGACTGAGGGCAATTGATGGTCAATTTGTTTGTTTTCCACTTTTAAATAATGGCAGCCACACTGAAGAGAGTTACAATTACGTTGATTTCGTATGTACCTTTTTATATCTTTCAGCGTGCAATTTTTCATCACCGTTGTTGTAGACAAGCCCAGGAGAGCTTCAACACAGCCCAGTGAAGTGGGTGTGTGTATGTAAGGGGGGTCTCCAGGCTTTGTCTGCCTGTTCATCGGGGCCATCAGATAACAGCCAGGACAATGGCGCTCCATTCTGAGGGCTCTCTAAAATGAGCAGGAAGCAGCGGTGAGCGCCTACGCCGAGGCTTCTGGGGACTCCCAGGGGTCCGCTCAGCCCTGACGGAGCACGGCAATGTTGAATGGCTGCAGACACTGAGAGGAAATGAGAAGCTATTGGCCACCCAGCTGGAGCCATGGACCCCCTTTGATGCGGCGCTTGAGAAGTATGTTACAAGAGAAAGGTCGTAAAGCCCGTATCTCACTGAGTGGTGCAGGCTTGCGAGGGTGCGCGCATGTAGTGAGTGCAGACCCCAGTAAAGCATTTTCATGCACTTAAATAGCTTTTCTTGTCGACATCAAATTTTGACAGTGGCATGCCATCAGGGCCTTCTTTGATGCCACATGTTCAAAACCCTGGCCTGAACTTAAAACTTGGTATAAATGTGTAAATTATTGTATAATTTATATCCAACAGTCTTTTGTTTTTTTCTTCATTATATAGCATGCATCTTGGTTGCACATCTTGCAGTCATTGTTGTGTTATTTTTTTTTTTGGGGGGTCCAATCAGATTTCACCTTCCAGTGTTGCTATGTCAGAAACCTCAGAACGCCTTCAGACTCAAGATTGCAGGCCCTGTTCAACTGAAACGATACAATCAAATGTTTATTTTTATTTTTTATAATCTGAACCAATCAGATTACAAGTTGAACACAGCCAGCTCAAAGGCGTTGGGGGCGGCAGTATTTTTCAGTTGATTGCTTTAGAGCAGGGGTCTCCAAGTTCAGTCCTCGATGGCCCCTATCAGCACAGCTGAATCTAATGATCAGCTAATCAGCAAGCTTTGCAGAAGCCTGATAACGATCTCGTTCATGAAACAGGTGTGTTAGTGGAGAGAAACATGGAAAACAGGCTGGATAGGGGCTCTCGAGGACCAAACTTGGAGGCCCCTTGTTTAGAACTACTCTAATGGGATTTAATTACGTGCAGCTGTGAGAGGACAACTATACACGACCGAAAATTGATTTTCATGGCAGACTTTTCAGAAAAACGGGGGAAAAAATGGATATTGGGAGGATTAGTCGGACAATAAAGGATTTATTCATCACTTTCACAGTGTCAACAACTGGAGCTCTCTGACCCTACAGTATTAAACACTGCTAGTGAAAAGAAGATGGACTTCGTCAATAAATCATTTTTTGTTTTTAATTCTTAGACGTTATGAGATAAACAATTGTGAACTATGTTATATTGGTTGTGGTGAGATTTGGAGTTGTATGGAGCCGGATGGATGTTGTAAAGTACAGTAAAGAGTTGGCAGTGGTTATTTTGTCATGATTGGAAACTCTCCTGCTAGCGTTACTTTGCCATGAACGGTTCTGACTAGTCAATTGCCCTTGTCAGATCTCACTTGCCTTGCCGACTCTCCGTTCAATGGGTTAAAGCTCCCCTTTATCTCCACCCGCTGTAACGAGGTCAAAGTTAAGGAGTTGACGTTTTGTTCCCGTTTCGCGCTGCTCTCTTCCCAAGGACACTTGATACAGAGCTGCTCGTTAAATGTGAATCATTTGAAATCGAAAGCTAAATATGAACTATAAGCCATTCATCCATCCATTTTCTTGACTGCTTATTCCTCACAAGGATCGCGGGGGGTGCTGGAGCCTATCTGAGCTGGCTTTGGGCAGTAGGCGGGGTACACCCTGGACTGGTTGCCAGCCACTCACAGTGAATTATAAGCAAATTCGGCAAATTTGGTTGTTAAGGCTTCAATTGAAAGGTTCTGATCTTCAACCCACAGTATTCCTTCACATCATTATTTTCTCCTGTGACACGCGTCCGGCACATTCTTAACATCCCAATTTGTTTCATCAACCTTGTGACACCCTTCTAATAACACCCTCCAATTAAATGCGGCTGCACGAGGCTCCTCCAGTCCAAGCTACTTGTTCATGTCACCCAACATGCATGTTACACGACAACGTACAAGGTTTTTTTTAAACATCTTTGCAACATTTTGCAACTGGTTTAGGGGAGACCGTGGCTAGTTGTATCACGGGTAAGTTGTCACGTTGAAATTTTCTTCTCCACCAGAGGGCGTAACGAAAAAGTGGAATACTAGTTTTCTTCGTATAAATGGTCAGGAATTGCGTACTGTCTGAGAAGAGAATCGCACATTGTTTCACCTTCATATATTTTGAAACAGGCTGCACACATAGACAAATTCTAGCAGCAAATCATGACAACATGGTAGTTTGGGGCAATTTGTCTCAATTTGTCATTTTGGGGTTTGATGTCACATATGCAAAGAATGGGCCAATGAAAAATGCACCTCTGGCAACTCTGTTTACGTATGCCAGAATTGTTCTTCAGATGATGAGTCTGAAGAATGAGGAATTTAGTTTGATAGGTTTTGTTTCATTGATAAAAATGGATTTTCCAGTTGTTGGAACTACGGAATGTTCACATGTCAGGACTGGTTTAAGTTTCATAATGAACCATCCATCTATTAACTGAAATGCTTTAATTTTTTAAATTAAATTTAATCTAAAATTTCCAGGTTAAGGGAAGCAAAACAGATATTTGAGGCTGAGAGCTATGACCTATATGCCAGCAATTCCTAACGACTTTCATTTATTTAATAATATTTTTTGTTAAAGTTTGCTCAATGACTATAGTATATTGTCAAGATCAATGATAAAGAATTCCTCTGGCTGTAAAAACAAACAAACAAAACAAAACTGGAGAACAAAGATAACTTTGTCCTTGTTTTATTAGTTGTAAAATCCAACGTGACATCTTACCCCATATAGTGTGACAAAATACCCATTGGTGGGGCAACATGTCACATGTTTACTTCCTAAATGGCTTATAACTCTGCACTGACACAAAGTACGGAAAATATCCCCAAGACTTTGGTCTTTCATCTGGTATACGTTTTGTTTATATATAATGTATTAATTCCAGGAAATATATCAAAGTATAAAAAGTGATACAACAAGCCCCGGTCTCCCCTACTGTATTGCTTTCTTATGCTAACTTCCCTTACCTTCTTTGGCTGCTCTATCATACATGGTATGTTCCTGGTGAGAAATAAACATGAGCTGTTTCTGTCTGCCATCCTACCGAGTGCTGCTCTCCTCCGTTTGAATGCAACACATGTGCATGACTGCTCCATCTAGACAGCTTTTAAAGGATGTGTCACTTCCTAGCGCATTCATCAGCAGCATTGTGCAGCTCAGTACACAACATCGACACAACCTTGAACCACATTGTGAGACTCGGCTGCTGTATTGTCCGCTCCACTCAACTCAATTTAAGATTCACTTTCAACTGTGACACAGTGTGGTTATGTAAGACACCGATTACTCTTTTTGTTTGCGCAGATTTTCATAGCACTGGAAAAGAACTGAAATCAAGGGGAACTAAACAACTACATTTTTAAAGCAAGAACACGTGCAGTAGTCAAAACATGCTAGTCTGATTAATATTGCGTTAGTGAAATAAGAACTAAAAATTATCATCAATTTATTTGATTCATTGATTTCCCAGAATCATTTCAAGTATTTTATCATGCCTTCCTAATGTACGTGTACTGTACCTTTAATAATAGTCTCTTTTTGTGGTTTGAAGCTCGCGTTTAGATTGTTTTAATGCCGGTAAATTGTTTTGTAATCAGGTTGACATTGGAAACAAAATCTTACTCTCCCTAACTAAATAAAAGTCATAATAGCGAGTGGATTTAGTCACGTTTCACTATAACGGCTTCAGTATTTGGTCTTGTGCGTGAGACTCTGTTGGAGTGGATCCTTGAGAGCCACTAGTGCAGCTACTCTCACCTCACACAAAGTTCAGGGTGGCTATGTTGTGTTGTTCTTATTGCGCCAAACATTTGTGAGATCTTAAATGCAAAAATTCAAAGGCTAGACTTGTATGGGTTCGATTCAATTAAAATATCCAGTAAGTCTTTTAATTTTATACAGCTACACCATGGCAACAAGGTGAAGTTGCGTTTTCAACAATGTTAGTGACCAACTATGCCATCATCGACCACTTTATAATTATTATTTATCTACTATTGCATCTTGATTGCTTTAATTTAAGACTTGAGCAAAATGATGTTCCAAAAACATCTGATTCTGAATATCATTGTCTAAGTAGAAACTTCACAGTCCATAGTGGTATGCTAATGCCCAATGGCGCTTGCTTGCACCATGTATCTTCACGTCTGTGCTCCCGCATGGAAGGGAAATACGTGCCACATCACTGCACCCTCCACATGGTACGTGCGCCACGCCAGGTGGAGAACATGAAGACGTGAACTCGGAACTGTGCTCGTGATCACTGCCAGGCTCACCTTCCGGCCTGTACAATGCCAACACTCCCACACAAAAACATCTGAGGCCAGATAACAAAGGTAAAAAAGAAAAAAAAGAAAATATTTTTTTTTGTTTTATGCTGCTGTATGTTGCTCTGAAATTAAGAGCCTATGCAAACAATAGATGCATTGTATCCCTTTAAAGGAATGAAACACTGTACTTCTTCATTCCATTGTAATGTTCAACCTTTGGCCAAAGAATGGATGACTTTTTTCAATGACAAGTTCCAACCAAGTGGTACAGTTTGGTTCAGTATATGCTACACTACAACATGTACATGGCATTGAACAGGAATTGAGCCACACCAGACAATTCTTGGTCAGTGTGCCATTCATAATTGCCCCATGGCAGACTCTAAGGTGGCATCTGTGCTTACCCTAAAAGACAGTTTTGGAGAATTTTGGAGAAACTATAGAAAAATGTACATGAATGTGTAATTTTGCTAAGTAATAGTTGTAATTATTGTTTGCCTAGAGATTGGGACATTCATATTTGAAAAGGAGGAGTTGCATATGTTCGACTATGTCACATTCATTCAGTTGGCTATTGTGTATAGACCCATTTGGTTTTATTCAATGCTGATTCGATACCGATTATAAGCCGTCAAAGAGACTGATCATCAATATTTCAAGCCGTTATTCATTTGCAATCCTTATTCATTTCCCTAAAGTTTTCTACTGTAAATAAGATTTTCCCAAATTTCAACAGAATTTCTTTTATTTTGAAAAATACAGTGTCATTTTTTATTCAGTGGAACTTTAAATAAATCCATAAGTTAAAGTTCCCTTTATCTCACTGAGCAACAAATGCATACCAATGCAGATAATTTGGGGTTTTCATCAGGGTTCGTGAAAAGTTTAAAAAAAATCTTCGCAGTGAAAAATTGTCTGAATATGTTGGAAAAGTAAAAAAAATTGTCTGTGACCATCTTACAAATTGGGATGAAAATCCCAATTTACATTCACGGCTCAGTGAAAAATAGCTTTATTGGCTTTCAGATTCGTAAAAAAAGCTAACACCAATATTTGTCAAAATGTCAAATATGGGCACAGCACGGCCGATAATCGGTCTATCCCTACTATTGTGTGTGTCTGTGGCACAACGTAAACAGCTTGTTACAATAAGATGTATGATCCCAGTCAGGTGTTCATGCAACATTGAATTTGATTCAATTACTGTCAACATTAATCTATCTCTAAAGGGGAATAATCTGACTGTTTGTACCTTTTCAGGGCCAAAAGGTCCCAGGTCAGTGCTATTTATCAACTTACATTACATTTGAATATTTCATTGTAAATATAATGGCAGCCCACAAGCCGCGATAAAGAAATAATCGACTTTTCAAAGAACATCAAAGGGCTGTTGAACTTCTGTCCTCAGTTCTTAAGCCTGACAGAAAATTTGTGTGGTGTGGCTGACAAATTACAACAAATTCAAGAGGCGACAGGAAGATTTTTTTTTTTTTCTCAATTTGGCAAGAGACAAGACTGGTGAAGCCAAACAATGCACAGTAAATAGCTCAACAGCGCGAGGAGAGCGACTGATGGACAGATAGGAGCAGCCAGCGGAAAGGGATGGGAGAGGTAAGGAGACAGCGACACAAGCGGCACTCAGCCTCCGAGACAAGGTCATTTCCAACATGCCAGAGGGGGGCCGGGACAAGCATCCCATAAAGCAGATAAAGAACAATTCCAGGAACAACTGGTCTGGAGCCTCTCCTTGGATGAGAAGAATAGAAAAAGCAGCACGAACTCGACGTGAAGAGGACGGGGTGAACTTCAATGCGGCGAGAAAAGCCAAGTCACAATATCATTTGCCAAATAGAACAACAAAAAAATGCTTATTACAATCAGTAATTGTTATATGTGAATTTAATAAATAAAACGGAGCAATTTAAATTTGTCTTTCTGTACAGCTTGTATAACAGTGTAAAATTTACTGTCAATTCAAAATAACTCATGGGCAACCAAAGTGAGTACACCCCCAAGTGAAAATGTCCAAATTGGGCCCAATTAACAATTTCCCTCCGCTATGTCATGTGATTCGTTAGTGTGCATGGGGCCATGTATGTTCAATTCTAGGGATGTAACGATATCCAAACATGACGATATGATATCACGATACGGTCATGATATGATAATTATCACAATATTGTGGGGATGTTGGTGATACAAAAAAATGTCATAATATTGTCAAAAAAATTAGCTCATACTAACAAACCCCCCACCCCCCCCTTGTCATTTTGTACATTACAGCAATGCATATAAACTATGGAGGACCAAAACTGCCAAAATTCAAAATAAATAAATGACTAAATAAATAATTAAAGGACTAAAAGTGAAAATAAAAATGGATATAAAAAAATATAATTCGAAAATTATATAAAAAAATATATAAATGATAATAAACAGAGCAAAAAATATATACATAAATAAATATATATGTATTTAATTTTTGAATTATATATTTTTATATCCGTTTTTATTTTACTAATAACACTTATTATAATATTGAGGCACTTACTTGCAAATGCACATACATATTGAATTCCTCCACATATTGATTTGCATCACAAGCATATTACGTTCCCCGTCATCTGACCATTAGCACGGATTTTAAACATAGAAGGGCCAAAACATGCCTTGTAAAAATTAAACTGCGCTAAAAAAAAAAAAAAAAAACTAGCCACCAGAGGGTGCTAGAACTGCACAAATGGACAAATCAACCTGACTTTTTTTTTTTTTTTAAGTGCTGCTTTTAATATTGTGACATTACCACGACAATATATTGTGGCAGTTTAAATATTGCAATATCACAATATTGCCATTATCGTCACATCCCTATTCAGTACTGGTCTTATAGAACTCACGGTAAATTAGAATTAGAAGACTTTTTTTTTTAAATAAGAATATTTGATTGTCATCGGTCGTACATTGCACAACAGCATTATGGCCAGGACTCTTCAGCCTGTTGACACATAAACAAAGACAAATAGACACGATTTACGAGTAAGGTATTAAAACAACGCAACAATAAAGTAAAATACTTCACCACTGCAAAAGTAGTTTATCCCCCCCCCCCCCCCCCCCCCCCCCAAAAAAAAAAGGTAAACAGATAAATAAATAGAGGCAGGTCATTGGAAGTTCAATATGGACCCACATGGGAAAGAACTCTTGAAGGGGGAGGAGCTCTACATATACTAAAGTAGGTTTTAGCTGTGGTTATAGAAGTATAAATCTTACATGTGACACTCTATGTTGGGCAGTCATTGAAATATTTGTAAATGAAACCTGTGACAATTTGGATAAAAACAAACAAACTACAACTTACTAAACATGTACTTTGCCAAAGAATGACTATACCCTTTTCCACAATTTGTATTCAATGATTGTCACAATTGCACACTTGACTGTGGTATAATACACAATGTTGTTTTAATTTAAGGTTGAAAATGTTTTCTGTGTTATGAAGGAGCAAAACGGGTTTCTTCTTGTTTGGGGCTAACATTCCGTAACCTTTTCCATTCAGCTCATTGTTCCTTTTACCACTGATTAGCATCTTGTTTAAACAGCTCGCAGACACACTGCACTGTTGGTACTGTAAGTTCATAAATCCTCCAGTGCTGATCAACACAATGGCCTACATTCCTGAAATTTAAAGGAAGTGCCTTATATCAATGCATCTCTACACTTCTGGGGACATCAACATATGGCACGTGAAAAAAAACAACGCACGTGCAAGTCTGTTCAGAGGTTCTTCCAGCATGTCGCCTCTTGTCAAGTTGTCACGCATCACTGGGCCTCTCATCGAGCTGACTCTTTTACACTGTTTTCTTTTTCACAACCTAAGATCTGGTTTCAAACCACAATTGTCATTAAAAGTAAACATCAGGGTCAAATTATTTGACCCTCACCTCCCCCCTTGCATTGTCACTCGATGTGGGATGATGAACACATTCTCATGACTCACCACTAGGGGTGGGCGATATGACGATTTCTATTGTGGTGTGAAGCGCTGTTCATACACCGTTGGCACTGTAACTAAAGTAACTGAGGCTGTTCATTACCATTTATGTTTACATTCATTGCACTATTTGATAAAAAAAAATGCACTATTTCAGTTGAAACCTGTTCAGAAAGCTTTGTTGGCTTCAGATGTCTGTTTTTTTTTTCTTTTAGGGTTTTATAAACATTTTAAATATGTTGTAAATTTTACAAAATTGTTGCAAAATGTGAAGATTAGTCTAAAAATATATACTGTAATTCTTTTAGTAGGTTCCATGTTTTTTATAGCAATAGAACACAATATTCTGTGGGCCTTGCAAAATCAGTCAAAATCCAGTAAAACAGCCTGGAGTGAAGGAGTTTGCTTCTATGAAAATGGCTGGGAGTGAATGAGTGATGTAATACTTGAGATAGTTGATATAAAGTGCAGCCGTTCTCAACGGCAAAATGGAAACTAGTGCTGTCACTATCAAATATTTTTAGATCCGATTATTCTATCAATTAATCGACTTATCAGATTCATTTTAATTTTGCATTACCGCGTATTACAAAAGCATTCCCCCCGATCACTGTTTATTAACCCAATAATTCGTGTTTATTTTGTACTTCATATTTGTATCGTGATATTAAAAAAGGGAGAATTATGTTGTACTATGTTTTCCAAACTAAAAACACAGATGTTTGCAAATGTCTTATTTTGATGAAACACAGAAGATAAGATTTCATGAAGGACTACAGAAAGCAGCGAACAATTACTGTTAACATGCTGAAATCAGAGGTTTTGGACAATTTTAAATTAAAAAAAAAATGGCTCCAAACGATTTTTCGATTGTTCTTCCTTGCACTCGCTCCAGTTTGACAAAAGAAGCGTACTTCCAAATGACGGCACACAACCTCTGATCAGAGTCAAGGTGTGGTTTGATCCATGAACCAGCCTGACATGTGTGATTGAGTTTCACAGGGCTCTCATGGGTACCACTTTAAACACCCGCCTATTAGAGATATCCATCCTTCTCGGAAATGAACTCCTCGCTAACAGACGTGGTTTGAGGTTACGCCTCACCTCGTCCCCACCGACAATACCACTTTGATCGGTGACATACATTGAACGAGTCCTCTGAGCTTGCGCCATTCTCAGTGTTTTATTATTTTCATTGGAGCAGTAAAATATGTCCTAAAATTGCAATTCTTTTTCATCATTAACAGATAATAGAAGTCCCTCTCACCCACCACCAAATCTCTTGTTCAAGGTCCCTGCCATCAACATCCAATTTTTCCCTGGTTTAAGACGGACATCTTTGAGTTTTATCCATTGTATACAATAGCTAACAAATTATTTTATTAATTAATCTATTTATTAATTGTTGATTTTCAAGTAACTACTGACTTAACTCAAATTCATGTGATGGTGCATTGTGACAGCCAGTGTAAACATCCTGGAGTTAAAAAAAAAAAAAGAAAAAGAAAAAAGGAAACTGGAATATGTGGGGTCCGCTGAATGACATCATTTTCCTTGACTTCTGATTTCAAATGTATTTGTTGTTGTTGGTGATATTATTCATCCATCCATCCATTCTCTGAACTGCTAAACCTTAATTGAAGGTATATATGTACATCCAATAGGGCTGGGTATTGCCGCCAACCTCACGATACGATACGTATCACGATACAGGGGCCACGATACGATACGTATCGCGATACATATATATCCCACATAAGACACATTTTATTTTTATTTTTTTTTACAACAAAATATAGGAAAATTGGTACACTGAGACACGTACCGTGTTAAGTTTATAAATAAATAAATGTTGACATTCTTCCTCTGCTTTCATTTTTCTTAGCAAGACACAGTGTCCAATCACTGTTGAGCTATTTTTGCATTAATTGAAGGCAATTAACTTCAAAGACGCTGCTGGTTTTTATTTTTTAGGTACAATGGAAGCAGCAAAGCAAACGTGAACTGCCGATTTAAAGTTAACGAGCAATATCGATTCTGACGCCTGCCTATCGATACGTGTATTGTGATGAGGCCCGCAACGATATATTGCCGTATCGATTTTTTGAGCACACCCCTAACATCCAAGGTGACATTTCTATGAATTTACATTCTTAATGGTAAATACTACAATGTGGCCTGAGTTTGACACCCTAGAGTCTTTAATGATGATAAACATATTTTTGGAATGTGGGAGAACACATGCGAACACTATGTAGGAAGGAACCACTTTTGCATCACTGTCAACTGATGTATTCAAATGTCAGTAAAGTAGTGTTATGCGTTTGAGAACTCTTTGGGCAATAGGACCCAGAGGATTTGGCCGCCTGACAACCTGATGACAACCTGCAGTCGCTCACCTTTTTTTTGTGTGAGTGTCTCCAACCTCCACTTCAGAAAAAGTCAAGTGAAACAAAAAAAAAGTTGAGCGTGTCATTGCCTGACAGGAAATCGTGTAGGCAGCAGGGGCAGACTTTGCTATAAAAGTCATGAAACAATCCACGCGTGTGCGCACTCATTAGACGGGACTCGAACGGTCATCTTGGTCACTCGTCATCCCCCCCCCCCACCCTACCAGGCACCCACCTGCTGCACTTTCGGAACAACATGAGTTCCTCCGTGGCCGTGTACCGGAGCATCTTCACCGAGGACCGCTTCAAACAGGCCTACGGCTCCGAGGAGGACAACACCAGTGGAAATGTGCCGTTGCGGGACAAGCTAGCCGGGAAGTGCAGGTGTTCACGGCGGGCCTGCCTCCACCTGCTCCGTCAGAGAGTTCCCATTTTCAACTGGTTGCCCAGATACCGCTTTAAGAAATGCCTTTTAGGAGACACTATCGCGGGACTGACAGTTGGCATTCTTCACATCCCACAAGGTCAGTCATCATACGTCATCAACGTTCAATAAGACGTTTGTTGTCATGCGCACACAAAAAAAAGAAAAGAAAAAAAAGACGCTTTCAACGAAAAAGTTTCTCAGATAAAAAAAAAAAAAAAGGATACCGTAGAAAGTAAAGAATAATAATAAAAAAAATGTCATCAAAATGAGCTTATTTGATCGAGTACTTGGCACATATTACAGTTACAGTATTAGTCGCAGTAGCTTACTTGAATTACTTTTATTGTTAGAAGCACTGTAATATACATACTTTTTTTTTTATTATTATTATGTTGTGACTAATTATATTGTGTACATCAATTTTCTATACAACGTGCCCTCATTAGAGTCATGTGTAAGCAGAAGCTGTCCCAGCTGACTTTGGGAAAAAAATGGATTACACCATGGAATGGTTGCCAGCCAATCCTTGTGCACTAAATAAATAAATAAATAAATACATAAATGCATCATTCCCACCTAAGGATAGTTTTGAGTCTTCAGTGAACCTAACCTAACACACACGTTTTTGGAAATGTGAGAATTTTGAGGAAGACACGCTAGCCACTTGACCACCGTGCTGCCATCATATTTTTGTTTTTTTCAATGCCATAATCATGTAATTGATAATATTTTTTGTATGTGCCATATTTTTTTTTTTAGTGCACTAGTGGTTAGCTTGTCTGCCTCACAGTTATGAGGTTTGGGTTTGAATCTTGCATGTTAGATTAATTGGAGAATTTCCTGCAAATGTGTCGATGCTGTCAGTTTGCCCGCTCTGGCTGTTGTCCAGCGACCAGTCGAGGGTGTACCGGGATAGGCTATGACCTTATTGAGGATAAACAGTACAGAAAATGGATGAATGCATTTTATATTAAATGCAATAAATACTACCACTAATGCAACAACTGTTTTTTATATTTATTTTTTAATTTAAATATTGTTTAGTTCTTTACTAGAAAAACATCATCCAGTGTTTAGCTTTTAAAGGACTTTTTGGGAAGGATATACTGCAAATAAAATTAGGATTTTGAATTGTTCTCTCCAACACAGGGATGGCTTTTGCACTACTCACTTCTGTAGCACCGATATTTGGTCTGTACACGTCCTTCTTCCCAGTGGTCCTCTATATGATTTTTGGCACCGGTCGCCACGTCTCCACAGGTACAGTACATCTTCAGAGTAATAATACTTAGAGTTAGGGTTACTGTCACTGAGGTCAAGGACTTGTCACAGGTACGTTTGCTGTGGTAAGTCTCATGACCGGCTCTGTCGTGGAGCAACTGGTCCCCAGACCTCTGCAGTTGAACTCCAGTTCGCCTGAAGGGGCCGATTTCGAGCTCCAGAAGATCAGCGTGGCCTCAGCTGTAGCACTTCTCTCTGGAATTATCATGGTAACGAAGTGAGAGGAGATGAAAGTTGACTCACACGTGGATCATAACCCAAGTGAATTATTTTGTCTTCCAGCTCTGTATGTTTGGTCTTCAATTGGGCTTCCTCTCCACCTATCTGTCAGAGCCAATTGTTAAAGCTTTCACCAGTGGCGCTGCCTTCCATGTCACCAGCTCACAGTTGCAAAGCATGCTGGGGCTTCGCCTCACGCGATACACGGGGACTTTCTCTCTCTTCAAGGTGAGCAGAGGTTTTTACATTGAGACACTGCAGTCATTAAGGGCAAAGAAAGGGCTATTATGTGCTAAGATTACTGTACCCTCTACTACTATTAGATCTCTCATACAACCTCAAAAGCTGTAAAATTGCATCGTAGGCTTTTGCCCTCCGCTCTTTGACAGTGGAAGTGATACAGAATAACAACATTGGGAGAAAGTTGGAGCAATACTAGATTTTGATTTTGTGTTCAGACTTTGGCGTCGGTGATGGAGAACCTGCCTCAGACGAACACGGCGGAGTTGCTGATCTCCTTGGTGTGTTTGGCAGTGCTGGTCCCAGTGAAAGAGATCAACACACGCTACCGGCAGCGCCTGCGCACACCCATCCCGGTGGAGATCCTCACGGTCAGTTGGAGTGATTTTCGTAGTGTTCAGGTTTCCGATCTGGACCGCTGCATCATTTTATGTGGCCCATGAAAGCAAAAAGTGTACTTCATAAGGTCATGGTTCTTGCTAAATGGATTTGTTACTTTCATTTTGGAAGAAAATTGGCACCATATTTGCAAAATTTCTTTCATTTTAACAGAAAATGTAATACACTAATTGTTTTCACCAAATCCCTTCTTGAAATGAATTGAATGATAGAGTTGAATGCTTGAAAGTATTTGGTTGTCACTATTTTTAAATTGAAAGTCATAAGTAATGTAAGTGAACTTGTCACAGAGACTACTCACAAAGTACTTATAGTTCAAATATACAAGCGCAAACTAAACTAAGGCTCGATTGCCATTGCTTGTGTGAGGGATAATACTGTAAATAAAAGACAGTCAGCCGACAGTATTGACCTAACAGGACAAAAATGCGAGTAGTAAGAGAGTTGTCCTTGTACAGTATGGAACACAAAACTGTATTTATTTTCTGCAAGATTCACTTATACGGAAGCGTATTGCATTCACTCGAAAAACAAAAAACAAAGCAAAAAACTCTTATTTTTCTGACTAATTTTTTGTGGGAGCTTTGTTTTTTGAATATTTTTTTTCTGTTTTTCTGAATATTTTTGGTTCTGTTTTACTGATTTTTTTTTCTGTCAGAAAAAAATATTTAAAAAAGCAGGGGAAATATTCAGAAAAACAGGAGGAAAAAAATGATAAAAAAAAAACAGAAAAAAAAATTATTGCAAAAAACAGAGCACCAACTTCTGCTTTTCGGAGTATTTATTTTTTATTTTTTTCAATACCTCTGAACTCCAAGTGACTTGTTGCAGACCACTGACCTGTATATATGACTGGATAGCCGATAGCCCATACACGCCAGTGCAAGCTGTTGAAGTTACAGGGCGGCCATCTTGTTACTCCCACCTCCCGAGCAGGCAGTTAGTATTTCTCACCTGTTCATATACCATATAGTTTATACAGTAGTCTGCTCGTGAGGTGGTGGTAACAAGATGGCTGGCCGCCCTGCAGTGACTTCAACGGCTTGCACTAGCGTGTATGAGCTATCGGCTATCCAGTCATATATACAGATCAATGGTCTGCAACAGGTCACTTGGAGTTCATAGATTAAAAAAAAATAGATAAATATAAAATAATAAATACTCGGAAAAAAACAGAGGTTGCTGCTCTGTTTTGTGGACTAATTTTTTTTATGAATAATTTTTCCCTGTTTTTTTTTTTTATTAAAAAAAAAAATAACTAAAAAAAAACGAAGCTCGCCCAGAAAATTAGTAGTTTTTTTTTTTATTAAGTATAAGTGAGTATGTATGCATATATATGTATGTGAGTATAATAAATTAGTATTTTTTTTCAAGCGAATGCAATACGCATCCGTACACTTAAACATTGTAGACATAATTGTAACTAAGAATAAATAATATGTAGATGTGTTGTGTTTCCTTAGGTGATTATTGCCACCGGTGTGGCCTATGCTTTCTCTCTGGACTCCATTTATGACATTGAGATTGTTGGCCACATCCCAGCAGGGTAATTATTCACAAATCGCTACCAGCACCAACAAGCCACCAAATTCATGTTGTTTTACTTGTTTCCCACCTTTTTTCAGATTCCCAAGTCCGCAGTTACCTGCCCTTCACACATTTCCTGCCATTGCTGGGGACACCATCGCCATCACGTTTGTTGGCTACGCCGTGTCGGTCTCACTGGCAATGATCTATGCTGACAAGCATGGATATTCCATCCATCCCAACCAGGTAAAGCCTGGAAATAGTTTCTGAAGCTTCCTAGCAGTCTGCTAACTTGAGAACTTGTGTTTGCAGGAGCTGCTGGCTCACGGTATCTCCAACACCGTGTCTTCCTTTTTCACATGTTTCCCAAGTTCAGCCACTCTCGCCACCACAAACATACTGGAAAGTGCCGGGGGATACACACAGGTAGGTTATGCATAAGGTTAAAATTCATGTCACGGTATACATTGAATCCCTTTATGGCAGGGGTGTCAAACTCATGTTAGCTCAGGGGCCGCATGCAGGAAAATATATTACCAAGTGGGCCGCATCGGTATATAACTTAAAAACAATTACTGTCATTTATACGCAGATTTGTGGACTAGCCCTAAATTACGGAGCTCAACTGTAATCATGTTGTTCCGAAAACTAACGCAAATGCAAATGGAACGCAACAACATTGCCGGTCTACGTTCCGGACGTGTTAAATCGACCTGTTTTACTAAACTAACTAAAACTCAACCAATAATAAACACTTTTTAAACAACTAAAACTAATAAAAACTAACAGAACCACCCGGAAAACTAATTAAAACTAACTAAATTTAAAAAACGAAACTCAAAACGAAATAAAAACTAACTAAAATGAAAATTCCAAAACTATAATAACCCTGTTCGGTGGCCCAAAATTTTAGCTCTCTGGTCGTGCTCTTCGGGTGGTGTGGGTTCGATTCTTTAGCTTATGACTGTTAACATACAGTATGCATCTTTCTCAGTTGTTGCCAATTCATATTTACCACATAGAATAAATGGTCATATTCATAAATTTGAGCAGGAAAAAAAAAACACGTAAATTTATTATTATTATTATTATTTTAGCACACCAGGTTAATGATGTATCTCGTGTGTTTGTTTCTGCAGTTGTCTGGCTTGTTCACCAGTCTCGTTGTACTAATTGTTCTGCTGCTTATCGGACCCCTCTTCCATTTCCTACCTAAGGTGTGTTTATGTGCACTATCAAAGGTGAAAGAGCACAGACAAACTTCACATCACTCTCCTTTTATTTGTTTGTCCACAGGCAGTCCTGGCATGCATCAACGTGACCAGCCTGAGGCAAATGTTCCTGCAGTTCCAGGACTTACCGGAATTGTGGAGAATCAGCAAAATTGACTTTGTAAGGCCACAGAAGGGTGAAGGACTAAAAGTTATTGGATCTATTCTGGAATGTAACCCCCAGGCGTGACTAGACCCCCGTGAGCAGAGATTGAAGATGGCTAATTGGTTCCCTTGTTACCAATCGAACAGCAACTGATTGCAAATGCACAGCTAATTGGTCTTTTTGGATTGAAGCGGTGGTCGTCTTTGTGTTAAGAAACAGGAACAAGATCTGCCCGTAACTCCTGATCACTCGGTTGTTTGCTAATGCAAAATGTGCCAAGGTATCATTTTCACAATGAATATTGAATGTATGCAGATGGTTTGGGTGGTGACCTGGCTGTCTGTTGTGGTTCTCAACGTGGATCTTGGCTTAGCCATCGGCGTGGTGTTCTCAATGATGACTGTAATCTGCCGCACGCAAAGGTACGTTTTTTTTTTGTTTTGTTTCATTATTAACATTAATACCTTCTCAAATGTTTATTGTAATTTTCGGAACATTGTAATCTTATAACATCCAACAGAAGAGCCATTTTAGTTGCACTTGATGTTGTACGTAATTATGTGGCTGATTAATAAAATGATGAAGCTTACTTAATGTCTGTCAGGCATGTTGATTGCATCCTCTGAACCATGGTTCATTCATCAGGGCTGGTTGCTCCGTGCTCGGCCGGGCCAGCAACACAGAAATTTACAGACCTCTGGAGAATCATAGTAAGGTGAGAGGATGCCGAAATACCGCAACATTCATCTCAAAGTCCATGTTATGGGGAAATGGATATCATCTAAATTTGACACACCACAGAGACGAGTGTTAACAACCCTGACAAATTTGAATGATTAAAACAAACCAGCAAGACATCAATTATCTTAAAAAATGTGTAGTCTATTTAGAAACAAATCTCTGAATTCACTTTACAGGGACTTTAACACATAAATTCAAGCAGATGTTTTGTTTTATGATATTTCAGTCAGCAGTGCGGATATTTTAGAACGTAAATGGCATCTTTTGTTCCGTTCAGTGCTACGAGGTGCCAGGGATGAAGATCCTGACCTACAACGGGCCTATTTACTATGGAAACCGGAGCTTCTTTAGGGAGGAGATAAGTCGGTTGTTGGGCCTGACGCCAGAGAAGATCCGCAGCCGAGAAAAGGCCAGAAAAGTTCTGGAGAAGCGTGAACGAGAGACCAACGTCAACACAGTGGTACGTCTTGCGGCACTCAACCGGTCACCACAGTCAAAGATGTACACTTAAACGCTGAGTCTTCAATTTCAAAACTAATAAATACATCATTTTATGATTTGACCGTAGTGCATGAGTAATCTGTGAATCTTGTGCCACTAATTTGATAGACAAGAAACCACCACGGCTGTAGAAAAACAGCCAGTCAGAGATGGAAGGCGTGGCTTACAAGGGTCAGCCATTTTAAACACACTACGCCCCCCCCCCCCCAACCCCCCCCCCCCCCCCCAAAACTTCCAATATAAAGCAATAACATTTAGTGTTATAGTAACACTACATTACAGGTAAGGTGGTGCCTTACTAGGTTTATAAAGTAACAGGACAGCACATTTATCATGTACAACTGTCTTGTGATAATGATTTTTTGTTTCTTATATTTTATTTTATTGCAACACGCTGAAACTGTTTTAATGTAGAGTCATTTCACATTTCTGGCTTTTGTCGTTCTCTAGGATCGAGGCATTGCAAATGCATCGTTTTCTTCAGAAAATGAATTCTTTCAATCTGGTAAGTTGTGGCATTCAGTACACTGTGCTGCCTCACACCTTGAGGGGAAAAAAATGTTTGTGTAATTACCTAGTCTAGTCTTTCCTTAAGTACACTTGCACACAGATCCATTTTTTCACTAATGTACAGTATGTGTGTGAAATTCTGCTATGTGTTCATTTTAAAGATCTCATCACAGGATTCAATTGTGGCATGACTGTGCTTTTTTTTTGCTGTGTGCAGAAACATCCAAGCATGAGGTCCGGACAGTGCTGATTGACTGCAGTAGCGTGATATTTGTTGATGTTGCAGGAGCGAGACTCTTTACTCAGGTTAATGTGCAAAAGCAACATAAACGACTCTTGGCGTTGCCATAAGTCAACAAATGATTTTTGTTGGTTTGCAGATGTGCATTGAATGCCAGAAAGTTGGAATTCATGTGTTTTTGTCCAGCTGTAATGGTAAGGCCTTTTTATGATTCTAGTGCTTTGTAAATATTGAGTTTTCTATAAAGATAGCTGTGATAGAAAATCATTTCTGACTTCTGTTCTCACAGAGGGTGTTTTAAAGATCCTCACATCAAGCGGACTCATGAACTACATGAACCCTCAGCATATTTTCGTCACTGTACATGATGCTGTGATGTATATTCAGCAGCAAAAGGTACAATACAAAGCAGCGACATCCACATGTTGGATATAAACGTTTATTTAAATGTTTCAAATGCTGAAACTATTGACGTTTGTTGTAGGAAAAGCATTCAGACAACACCACGACTGTTTGGGTGTGAGACGGATGCACAGTGATGAAGGATCCTGTTCCTCAGTCCGTTGTTTAGAAAAGAAATGGAACAATCAATGTGTGCATGTTACAAGTAGTTGTGTTTCAAAGAAGCAGTAGCCTGTTGTAGCGTGTGTGTGTGTGTATATATATATATATATATATATATATATATATATATATATATATATATATAGGTTTTTCCAGTGTTATCTATTTTATATAAGTATATAAGCAAAGAATTGTCATGTCATTTATGCTGTATTTTTAACAGAAGATGATTTGTTTGCAATCCAAAGACAAATATACATAAAGTGTACTGAGCTGTTATGATACATTTTATATTTATGTATTTTATATGTACTTGAATATGAGCATGCGTACAGGACATGCCATGAAATACTTTTTGGTATTTGTCTGCAACTGTCCTCCAGTGGCTGTTTTTAAAACAAATATATTGCTATTCAAGGATTATGAGACGGTATTTTATTAAAAGAAGTGATGGGTTTCTTCACCTATAAAGTCTTCGTTTGTGTGTGTGTGTGTGTTTGCTAACATTTTATTACACGTTGGGAATGTGAAGAATGCCAAGATCTTGGATAATAATACGAGACAAGATGAAAAGTTGATGAAAAACAGACAGACTACTTCACCACAATATCCGGATGATTGTTACACAGAAAGCCTTGGGGGGAACAAATACGCTGAGCGGTGATCACATTGTAGGAAACGTTTTGATCAAGGCAATTTATTGAAAAGGATACCTAAACATTACCTTATCACTCTGCTGCCATCTAGCGGTCAATACAGGTGTGTCCTCACACAGCCTGTAACCTTGACCTAATAATCAAACTGCATCAAACCAGGACAGAACAGACAAAAACCTAATTATGTTCTTGCTTGATGTTAGATAGCCAAGTTATTTTTTTTTTCAGTGCATATTTCAAAGAAGCCTCTAGACATTATACCCTGTGGATTTTCCCTTTTAAGCTCAAGGAGTGTTTCACTAATTGGCTGGAAGTAGACCACTCCTATTAGAGGATGGTACACAAGGTTCTGGCCAACTATTTACACACCAGATTCTACGGGCAGACCTACTAACCAGCTCTACATTTTAAACAAACCACTGCAGACATACAAACATGCTCATTTGTTTGCCCTGTAACCGACTTTTATTTCCACAGAAAGAAGTGAAGTTAAATACCAGTAAAATGATCTCTGGACTACAATTAATTTTGAGCAAAAACACTCAACCTGGCATTTTTTTTTTTTTTTTTTTTTTTTTTTTAATAGGGCCCTTTTTTAAAATAATTTGCTGCAATAAAGTGCTGTGCATACACATACAAAACAAAAAGTGACAAAATAGCAGAAAAAAAGTATCGTCAAATAAATTATGACACACATATCACTGTTAATTTTAATGTAAATCCTTGTAAAGACTGACGTGAATAGTCGAGAATTTGTCTCCACCCTGTGGCCATAAGTTGAAAGAACAAGAAGCTCATCCTTCCAACTGAAGGGTCACAGTGCAGTGTTTATTCAAATCAAATCACATTCATTCACATCACGTTATCACACATGAAAACGAAACCTTAAAAGTAGACAAAAGAAAGATTCAGTAGAGTACAAAGTGTGTTTGAAAAATACTGTACGGCCTCTAGTTATTGGCTACCTGATCATTGGATGGGGGGGGGGGGGGGGGGGGGGGGGTTATGTATAATTTTAGTAATACAATACATATGACTCACTCATCCCCCAATATTAATCACATAATACAATATGGCTGACAGCTCAGAATGGCGTGAACTAATTTTAGTGCAATTTTACTTTTCTTTGAATGATCCTGTGCGATTTTTCTTCATTCAAAGTATAGAAAACAAATTGCACCAAAACATGGGATGGGACTGAACTGGTTTAGAATGGCGGTGCTGCACCGAGGCCTGTTAAAAAATGACAAAGGAAAAATGCCATAGCCTGATAGTAGTGAGCGGTTTCCCGATTTACACCACAACCGGACCATTTGAGAAAACTAGTATTCCACTTTTTTGTTGCGCCCTCCGGTGGACAAGAAAATTGCAACGTGACAACTTACCCGTGATACAACTAGCCCCGGTCTCCCCTACTTGCATAATACGTTCTTTTAGTAATTTTATGAAGCTAACTATTCTTTTTGTGAATGCTTGTAAATGTTGCACTTATAATCATGTGAAGCACATTGAGTTACCTTGCATATGAAATGTGCTTTATAAATAAAACTCCCTTTAAAACTTGACTTACTGCAAATGAGCAATAAATGCATGTACCACAGAAAAGTGCTCCCTGCATAATTAATCAACTGTACAGTTAATACTCATTAAAATATAAAAATGTAAAAAAAAAAAAGTGATTATAAGGTAATGCATGATCATTGCTACTAATGTTTACCAGTGGCATTTCTAAGGGCACCATGATAACATTTAGGTATGCTTAAGGAAGATAAAGAGTACGTAACGGCCCTGAGCTTCCTGGCTGTGACCTTGCCATGATAACAAACCGATAGCAATATGACAGTGACCAGCACTTAAGCACATTTGTCTTCATATCCTTGTGGCATTCTTTGCTCACATTAGAGGTTAGCACATTCTGGCAACATGACTCAATGAAAAAGAACTCAATGGAATCCCTTTGTCTATGCGCTTGTCTCGTTAATGCACATTAATAGTAGTAGGTGATAGTAATTCATGCGGCAGAAAATGTATGAGCCGCAAATGTCAACCACAAGGTGGCACAATAATAAATGGTTCAACAAAGCTGGCCGGTCTGTGGAACTTTAGGCAGTTGCCATGCATGCCCCAGGCAGAACAACACAAATACGTCTTTAGAAAATAAATGTTGCTTATAACAGGCGACGTCTGTTATGTAATACCAACATGATACGATACTTTCCCAATTAATAAATCAACATGATGGCAGAAATAAAAATAAATAAATAAATACAAAATTCACTCAAACATTATATGCTATTATTATGGCATCAAAAGAGAGAGCAGGCTTCATTTACTGCCTGGTCATACATTTCAACCTGTTTGTGAAATAAAAGACTTCATCAAGAATGTGGTTTTCATCATTGCTGTTTGAGTACCGAAAC
The DNA here is from genome assembly GCF_051991245.1 of Festucalex cinctus. NCBI lineage: Eukaryota > Metazoa > Chordata > Actinopteri > Syngnathiformes > Syngnathidae > Festucalex > Festucalex cinctus. Next base: position 13,581,916 of record NC_135412.1, read on the forward strand.
TTTGTATAGGCCTTTTCGGATTTTGTTCCACTCCATGGAAGTTTGATCTTTGACGCGTGGTTTATAACGACATCACTGCAGGAGCCAATGTGGAGAGAGCCCAGCCCGTCAATGAAGAACTCTGTGGGGAGCAAAAGAACATTTTGTTGTGGGAAATGTTCTTTACCTCCAGTTTTCTTACACACTTTAATCATAAAGCAATCTTTAAAGCAAGACAAAAAAAAATAAAAATACTCACTGCACGTTAGCAACATTAGCTTCATTAGCGACAATCAACTAACTCGCTCACCCAATCACAAATTTTAAAAGCAGGGATGAATTTGTAACTGAATCCTCTCCAGCTGACTGAGCGTTTTCACCAACTAGGACTAAACAGCATTGAAACCAGTGAAATCCGTAAACAACAGATCAGCGGAACATCACTTAACTATCTACAACAGCCATTTTATTTTTGTCACTGTGTGCTTCAACGGTTTTAGATCGACTTTATGCTATACCTAATTTTTGCAGAAGTGGTGAAATTAAGCATGAAAAAAAAAGAATTACACATTGTGTATTTAAAACAATCACATCGATTTGCATTAGGAAGACTTAGCTTAATGCTAACAATGCCAGATGAGCTATTAGCATTAGTTTTTTAGTGTTATAATAATCCCTTTAGCAACGGATACTTGAATGCTAACAATGAAGAAACATATGAACACAGAAGATATACCAATAAACAGGCATATATTCTTTATATTCTGTGAGAACAACTAACATTACTGTGGCTAAATGGGGCTTCTTGACCTTTTTCATGCAAAGCGTGCATACCAGAAGGAGTAACCGCAATGTCCATTAAATGAAGTAAGAAATGTTGTGAAACATTTAATAATAAAAAAATAAATAAATAATAATAATAATTATTATTATTAAACATTTTATCTAATTATGACTTTTTTTCTAATAAAGTATAGTATGTTTTTCCAATTAAAAACACATTACAAAAAAAGTTTTATTGCTTATTGGGGAGGCTAAAACGGATTAGTGGTCTTTCCATTTATTTAAATGGGTTAACATGATTTGAGATACAAACATACAAGTGTTTTTGAATTGTGAAAGTAGACACAGAACAAAATCTACTCATATTTGAAGGCAGCACAGTATTTGTTTTGTTAAAGGCAGACATTTAGATGACATTTAGCTCAACCATTCATGGGTACAGGCGCTACTCACCCAGATGGCCGCGGCGAGCCAGGCGGGGATTAAAGCCCACCTGCTGCACTTTATCAGTTCTCGCCATGAAGAAGTTGATGACAGCATCAGCAACTACACAATTGGGAAATCCCTCAATGGCATGATGATAGCCACGTCTGATATGTATACAATCACCATCTTCTCCACCCGCTTCCACTGAAATGGTGTGACGGAAGGTTGAAGTCCAGCCTGTTACCTCCCGAACCGCACCCCCAACCTGTAGTATTTATAATGGTAAACAATGTTACGGAACAACAAAAAAGCTCAATGGTAAGTGCAAGCATATAGATTTAAGATAGAAATTGAGAAATTTCAGGAGGAAACTAGCCGGCATTAGCATAATACCACGGTGCGCGGAAAAAATACAACAAACATTAAGAGCTCAGTTGCCTTAATTCAACTATTGTGGATTTCCATGACATGAATGAGTACCAATCTACACAAAGAAGAAACATCCAAAATATAAACTGTGTCGCTAAATTGTGATGGATCACTCAAAAATACTTCCTGGACACCAAAGTGTTGTTTTCCTATTTTTATAAGAATTTGGTGCCATCTTGTAACGTCTTACAGCATATCAGAAAGCATAGCAGTATGAAGCAAGTGTTGATGTGTTATTTAGGTATGTTAACAACTTAGCAGCAGCTAAATCGGCCGCGGCCGCCATCATTTATACTGTAAAAAGTCTTCTTTATGGTGTCGGTCACTGTGTAATATCTATTAAACCGTAGCAGCACAAATGAACGAAACAGATCATTTCCCCCACATGATGCGTGTGGTAACAGTTAGCATCTGCTGATTCAGCCACCATGTACAAAGTGCAACATTGGCTACGTGTTGATTCTTCTTTTGGTAGCCTGTAGCATGCTGATCTTTTATTTTCCCTCTTTTCGTTGTGGCAGCTGGTCCACATCAGCTGTCAATCATTGTTAAAGTGTGGTGTTTGCTATTTACTCAAAGTGGCAGACGTGTTTTCTATCATGCCAAAATGGCTGCGCTAACGGCCATTTTGGCACGTGTGACGTCAACGTCAGGATCGCTTAATGTTTGTTTCTTGTTTAGCAGTTTTGTGCCGGTGTTCCGACAAAACAACATACCCGTCGGAATAGCATCCCTCGGCTGACAAGTAAGTAGATGTATGCAATTACTGATGATTTAGCACTGCATTTTATTGCGTTTTGTAATTATTTTATTTAGTGAAAGTATTTTATTCGGAGCGTTTTGATCTGCAGTTAGCGTCGTGGGTCACTGTGCGTTATTGCGTAATAAGTTGAAATTTGATGCTGACCAAAGCTTCATTGATATGGTTCAGTGACAGTTAGAGACTTGTACTAAACTTATTCAAAAACAATTTGGCTTCACAATGTGTGTTGTTGTTTTTTTTTTTCTGATGGCTAATTGTAACATCGGTATGCTGTTCTGATGGCTGAAAATGGGGACCACAGTACTTTGTTGCCTTAATTTATCCATCCATCCATCCATCCATCCATCCATTTTCATGACCGCGTATTCCTCACAAGGGTCGTGGGGGGTGCTGGCGCCTATCTTAGCTGGCTCTGGGCAGTAGGCGGGGGACACCCTCGACTGGTTGCCAGCCAATCGCAGTGCCGTAATTTACTAGCCAAAAAAATTAAGGCCAACTCGGTCCACTCGGTCCTCGAGGGCCAGAGTCCTGCAAGTTTTGGAGGTTTCCTTCTTCCAACACAAGCTGATTCCAATCCACATGTTCGTTAGCAGGCTTATACAGAGCTTTCTGATGAGCTGATCATATATCAGCTTTGTTGGAGAAGTGAAACATCCAAAACCTGCAGGACTCCGGCCCTCGAGGACCAAGTGTGCCCACCCCTGTTCTAGAGTCTGCTTCGAAAAAAAAAAAAGAAAAAGTTTCTGGACGACTTCTGTGTTTTCATAGTGCTGTCATATACACTCTTATTTTCTTGCATTCATCTTACCAGATCCAAACTAGTCCTCTCAAGAATGTCCACCATCTTCTCCAACTTGGTGTTTGCTGTGAAGATGAAATCATCATCCACCCAAAGCACATATTTGGTGGTCACCTGAGACACTGCCAAATTTCGCCCAGCAAACCAACCCTGATGATCAAACAAGGACTCATAATTGGCACTGTTTACCTATCATGACAGGTCAATAAATATAGATGAATAACTATTTTGTGTACCTTTCCAAATGGCATAATAAACTGCTCAATGTGAGGTCCAGTCACTTTCTGAGGGTGCTCATTATCGTCCGCTATCACTATGGTGACGTTTGGATAATATTGCCGTATGCTGTCGATGAGATTGTTGAGTTTCTCATAACGTAGAAAGGTCTTTGTCACAATGGTAACAAGAGCGCTAATATTGGTCTCTGGGGAGGAAACACAAAAACATTGATTACGTTGCTAAAGATAACATTAAAAAAAAAATCATGAATAAAAAAAAACAGTAGAAAATGCTCAAAAACCTTTTGGGTAGCCGGAGTTGTAAAGTCTCGGGATGGCAGAATGTCCGATTTTTATGGTGAAAAATGAGCTGTGACCTTTGGTTGCAAATTGAACTGTGGAGACGAAACACAACTGCCATAAAACCAGTTCCCACATTTTGTTTACACACAATTCCCATTCTTTGAAAGGCTTCATTGCGCTTCCTCGTCACCACCATCTTTACTGTTTGCAAAAGGAGTACAATGCAAGTCGGCATGTGGCCCGCCCACATACAGAGATGTATTTCAAGTCATATCAAACCATCAAACCATGAGCAAGGCGCAGCAGCAGACCAGTGTGGGCGTGCAGAAGCAAGTACATTGACGCTCATCTAACTCAGTATTTCTCAGGGCACATATTTGTTTCATCTCAATTGACTCACAAATGTAATCAGTGTAAAATCTAATCTAAACCTATTGTGAAGTGTACGCCTTCTGCTATCCAGTAGAAGAACTTCAATTTTTGTGTTTGACACACACATCCCTTTTCTTATGTTATTTCCTTATTTTTTTTTAAGCTTTTGTGGCAACACTGACAAGTTTTTGAACTGTTTACATTTCACTCCAAATTGACTAAGGCCCCAAGTCCACCTAAAGAAAAACAGCCCCTTAGCATGATGCTGCCACAACCATGCTTACCTGGAGGTGTGGTGTTCTTCTGGTGATCAACAGTGTTGTGTTTGAACCAAACATAGTTTTTGGAATTTGAGCTAGAAATTGGTTTCATCGGACCATAATACTCTTCCCACATGTGGAAGGGGAGAACAAATGTCTAGAAGTGTGTGTTTTTGCAAAATGTAGCTGTTTTTGGACACCTCAAAGCAAAGGCATATAGAGGGAACATTGTTGTCACATGTGCTAAAGAGCTGGCACGGGCCAAATATTCCTGCAATGTTGCCATCGGCCTCTTGGCAAGCTTCCCTGACACCAGTTTTCTTCTCATTCTTTCCTTAGTTTTTGAGGGATGTGCAGAGTTCTTTTTTAAACACATATATATATATATATATATATATATGTATATATATATATATGTATGTATATATAGACCACCGCTTGAAAGTGCTAGCAACTATCTGTTGCCCATATCTTAGCATCCCTTTATGGTTTTATGGCCAAGGTTCAACCGGATGTGAAGAGGGCTAAAGTCCTTTTACTGTCTTTCTGATACGTTCACATGAGAGCAAGGGTGCTAGTGGTTACAATTTTCTTTCACACGTCATTCTCAGGCCAAAGGCTGATCATTAACTCTCTAGCCTTGAGCTGAACAACGTCTCTTTTCTATCTCATCTGGGGCAGTGCAAATACGAAAGATGTAAATTAAAGTAAAATCAGTATAGCTATGTGACCAACAAGGTTTGTTTATATTTGTTTAGAAAGTCTGTTTGGTAGAAATCTATGACAATGTTCACATGTGAGACAACTGCACCTGTGTCTGCTGTCCTGGGATGGAAAACGGTGTTTGTGTAGGTGATAAACTGTAGCTGCCTGTTCAACGCGGAGAGGAAGGCACTTGAGAGGATCATGTGCATCTTTCCTTCTCCTTTAACAGAAACCCTCTCCACTGTCGCAGCCACATCCAAAGTCCCCAGTGTGGCGGTCAAATATACCTGAAATGTCATTTCAAGAAAAGAGGGGGTGGAACAATGATCATTTTTGACACCTTACTTTTACTATGACTCGACATGACAAATGTGGCTAAATTTACCGTGTGGTTTGATGTTGCTTCTTCGATAAGACCCAAACCTAAAGTAAGAACATTTGTTTTCAAACAAAGAAATGATATAAGTCTGTACCTGTAAATGAGAGGTGTTTGATGAGCATGGGGTCAAGTTCATCCACAACAAGCTCATAAGTGAGAATTACAAAGTAATATGATATGATGTGACATTTTGCCAACGATAACATGTTGTTTACAGCAATTATACCAAAACCGAAAAAGTGTAAGGAAAGTGAATCCACCGTACATAATGCAAGCTGTGTAACTCTTTGCAGAGCCAGTTATCCAATGACAAAAAAAATAAAGTGAAAGCAAAAATACACTTTTACAGACAGACAATACAAATCAATAGTTCAATTACAGATTTACTCTGCTTATTTCATCTTATGTGCACAACTCAAACTCGTTTCGGCAAAAATCCATCTTCCAAATCTATGTTGAAGGTTCCTTTAAACTAAATCAGCTTTACCTGGTATGATGATTGTTTTGAGGGGTCGCACTGCTACACCCTGGGAGGGAAATTGAAGTGGGCTGTTTGCCTCGTTTACAATCAGCATATCTGCAGGACTGGAGGACCTTCATACACAGAGTCAATAAACCCAAAAAAAACACCTCATAAATGTTCTTGAAAAAGCCATCCAAAGCTACCAACCATCATGACAACTCTATATACAGACACCTCATACACTCATCATGGCAAAAAAATCGGACTTTACCTCATTTGAACAGTGCTGTATTCTCGAGCTCTGCGACGCTTCACACCCTCAGGGTCGGGATGTGATTGCAAAAATTTCAGGTCCAGGTTGTGGGCCTTTACGCGTGGGAAGAGCAGGTTGGAGAAAGGCAGATGAAAACTCTCCTTGTCACCCTCGCAGACACACGTATTTCTTGCCAAGCGACTGTATCGGAAAATACATCTGTGACAAGTAGAATCAATCACCGCAGTACAACATTAACGTATTAAAACCCACCATGCTACATCCTCTTTTATATTATAGGGAATGTCATTATAGTTATTAAAGGGGTGTAGAATTTTCTCTATTATGGCTGTCTCCATTTCACTGGTCCTTCTTGACCGTAGGTCAACTGCCGATCCGCTTCCTGGGCTCAATGTATTGAACAGCGTGACCAGCAGGACGCCACTGATCACAAGCAGTCCGAGACATTTCTTATAGGAGACGCGCATCTGAAAGGAAGATTACAGCACACCGTATGTTGTTGCTGTCAGGTGGAATCGTCACATCTCCAAAATCACACACAAAAAAGTATATCATCGCTGCTATATGTGAAAAACACTTATGTCCTTTTTTTTTTTCGCCTGATGTTTACATTTTTACATTTTTGGGATGTCTGCATTCAGTTTCATCCTAACATAAAAATGTAAAAAAAAAAATGACAAAAAAGGGCACAACTTGTGTTTTGTGTACGTGTATATGTGACAAAATAGCATACAGCACATCACCACAGCAACAGCCTATCAACCAACAACATCATAAGGACTCAACCCAAAACACTGTCAACACTTTCTACTTCTGCTCATGCTTATTTACATAATTTGAATCATTTTCTCTCTGTGTGATTTTTAACCACAATTTTATTGTCGTGTATAGTGTATTCAGATTATTTGAAAGGTGCTTGAAATGAACCTTCGTTCTTATTATTAAATGAGACGCTGACAACAACAAAAAAAATAAATACATGAAAGGAGAACGTCAACAATGTCGTGACTTTTGATGTGCTTGAGACACCCATTTATGTACTGTTTTATTAAAACTGTTTGTTTGCCTCTGATTAACCCCAAATGAAGTTCAGCTTTTCTGACATTCTGTATGATTGGGAAGTGAGTCAGGCAGTAAAACAAGATAACATCTTACTGAGCACAAGGAATTTGTATGGTTTGTGTTGTCGTCAACGGTCAAAAACATTGTTGTTGCCACACCAGTTGATTAGCACTAAAGTTCAACTATGAGTAGACACATTTCTCAAACAAACATAGGCTACATCTATATGGAATTACTGTCTCACGTCAATCAACATGTTGTGTGTGTGTGTGTGTGTGTGTGTGTGTGTCTTGTGCTCCTGTGTGATAAGCATGTTGTCTGTAGTGTCATTTTACTGTGAGCTACACTCCCTGACTTTTTAACATTTGCAGATGTTGCAGATATCCGAAATTCAGTTCAGTTCAAATCAAAAAGAACATCATAGATATTGTATCCACAAGTACATTCTACCTGTCCACAGGTATCATTTCAGATATATGCTACCATCACTCTAACCGTTCACGAAGTTACCGATACAGTATGTACAATTCCGTTGTAGACGACTAATAAATCTCATACATAACAAGAAAGATTATGGCATCTATAATAGGTGAAATAGCGTTGCAGATATTTTGGAATAGTGTATAGCAGCTTTTAGAGGTAGTTTTTGTAGTGCTACATTACTAGTGCATTATTGTGTGTGTAAAAGCGCCCCTAAATTACATCCTAGCATCCCAGATTTACAGTATTTTAATGTATCTCCACAAGATAAAATAAATAAATAAATAAATAAAACAATATAGTATTATGGTCGAAATGTATATACAGTATTTTCACGACTATAAGGCGCACCACATTATAAGGCGCACCTTCAATGAATGACATATTTTAAAACTTTTTTCATATATAAGGCGCTACAGTAGAGGCTGGGGTTACGTTATGCATCCATTAGATGGTGCTGCGCTAAAGGGAATGTCAACAAAACAGTCAGATAGGTCAGTCAAACTTTATTAATAGATTACAAACCAGCTTTCTGACAACTCATTCACTCCCAAAATGAATAAACAGCTGTTTTATTATTTTCTCTGAGGTAAAGTATTAGTATTAGCTAGCGATCCAAGATGGCGGGATCTTCTGCGCATGCGCGTCACCGATCGTGCAGGGTCACCGATAGCGTCTTGACAGCGAGACCTGTTGCGGCTCAATATTGATCCATATATAAGGTGCACTGGATCATACGGGGCATGGTCAGCTTTTGAAAAAATTGAAGGCGCTTAGGTGCGCCTTATAGTGCAGAAAATACGGTATATATTTTTAACAACAGAAATACAGTACCCCATCCTCCACCCAATCCCTCCCAGCCTCCACAACTCTGTGATGTGTGCTAAGGTTCATGACTAATGAGGCAAGAACTCCTCTCGAGTTGGATATAAAAATATGTACACACAATTATAAGATTAGCCTATAGTTCAATTTTAACCTTAATTAAAAACACTTTTTTAAAGTGTATAATTATGTTTCGATCAATCACAGCCTGCGATTGGCGATTGGCTCCAGCAGCCCCGCGACCCTTTTGAGGTATAAGCGGTCAAGAAAATGGATGGATGGATGGATCAGTCACAGTGTTAGACAATGTGATAGCAAGAAAAACAAATGTTTAATATAAGCTCAAGGCTTCTGCTCTCTCTCATTTTTTAAATAAAAAAACATTTGATATTACCTTTATATTTAATGTTATAAAAACCATTTCATCTAGTTACAATTTGAATGAAAATCCCAACGACTCAAAATGACTTGCAGTAACAAAGACGTTGCTGATATCTATTTAAAGGACACTGTCTCAAACGTAAGTTTTAAATGTTAAATCCACTTGACATTTTGTGAGTCGCGTGTGGCGGCCTTACCGTGGGCAGCAGCTAGAAAACTTCGTCCGGTCTTATGATCAATTTGAGCGCACAGAGGAGTGTGTGCGTTTGTGCTTGCAGCAGTTCATAAAAGTGCTCTTCAAGCGTGTTGCTACTTGTGGGTGGGGCTCGCTCGTCACCACTGCCACCGCGGAAGTCGCTGCGGCTGTTTGTTTGATTGTAAAACATGTGCATTTGATTTCCTAATCTTCATCTCTGTTCAATAAAAGTTCCTTAAAATTAAAAATAATTAACGAAAAGAAAAAAAAGCCTGTATTTCAATTATTTAAAGAATTGTTATATATATATATATATATATATATATATATATATATATATATATATATATATATATATATATATATATATATATATATATATATATATATATATATATATATATATATATATATATATGGGAATAATAACAACCTCCAACACAAAAAAAGCAAACTTCACATAGACCTACATTGCCTTTAAAACCACCACCACCACCACCAACAACAACAACAACTTCAAATAGGCTATACAAAGTTTCAAGAATGATTAATTAAATATCATAGCACATTTTGAAAAAGTAATGTAATTGCTATTTTTTTCCCTCAAAATTGTGATTTACAGTTTTTTTTTTTTTTTTTTTTTTTTTTTTACGATTGCAAACGCTAAAAACAAGGGAATTACATAATTATCAACACCTTACACTGAAGTAGCAAAACATTGGATGAGATTTTCACCACTATAAACAAAAAGTCAGCCTCACACTTTTTCCGAACACACACAGTGATTTGTGAAACACATTAGACACAGAGGAATGTCACAATGTAACTTCCTTGCAATTCCAAAGAAGAAGAATTAAACACGTGCACATTAGCTGTTTCGACACGATTGCTTTATTCTGCTACTTTGCCACAGCTGCAGGAAAAATGTTAGTAGTACGAAAGGTTACAAGCACAATTTTTGTCATCACATAGGCCTACTTTATTGATTCAAAGCCATAACAACAATTATTTTCGAGCAAATCTTGACAATCATGTTGACTTCCATCTGTAGATTGAGAGGTTTTGCCATGGAAGGAAACTTTTTTTTTAAAGGCAGCTTGGCGTCATTGTCCCGGAAATCTAAATAACCTTGGTCTCAGCAGATGTCAGCCTGCAGCTCCCAGCACAGGAAGAGGAAAGCGTGAAATCCCTGCCAAGTAACTCCTATCTGCTGGTGATTCAGGCCGATCCATTTGAATCTTGCTGTGGAATTTCCCTCCCAACCTATCATGCGCTTTTGAAGGGGGGGGGGAGAAAAATTGTAATGATGGGAATGGTGAAAAACGGCAATAATAGAACACGCGCACACACCCACACACGCAATAACGCGACAGTCATCTGTCAACAGCTCATTAGCAAGTGTTTTTTTGTTTTGTTTTGTTTTTCTTTTCATTTTTTTTCAAAACTTGTAAGGTCTAACCTATAATTTGTTTATTGTGAAGAGTAGACTGAATGTAACAATTCAGTTTTACTGTAAAGATACAGTACATTAGTGGTGACTATTTGATTTACTTGGCTATGCTAGGGTGACATCTGGTGGTCAAGAATGTTAGAACACCAAAATTTACAATGCATGGTTCGCAGGGACGCAAATCAAGCCAGAACCGCCAATCTTTGTACCCTAAGATGTCACCCAGGATGTTATATTGTTGGTTTTTTTTTTTTTTTTTTAAATCACTCATCTCACACAGGCTTACTCCTTGTCAACCACACATGGGCCTCTCCCAGGCAGAGAATCGAACCCACGCCAACCGGCACCAAAGGCAAGTGACGGTTCCACTCCTCCACCTGGAGCTCACCACCCTTGTTGCTTTTCAAGCCTGCTTCATCGCTGTCGTGCGACATCCCAGTTTCAGATGAAGTGATTGGTTGTTGTTGTTTTTTTCCCCTCGGCAGTTTCAAGTATTGACACAAGATGAGAGCAGCAGAGGCCTGATTCGTTCACAGATCTTTATTGCTAAGTCATAATGACTGTAAAATAAATAAATAAATTAATTTAAAAAAAATAAATATAAAAAATAAATAAAAAAGAGAAAAATATTTTTTGTATTTTTGAATAAAATGTAAATTCATTTAGTCGAACTTCAGGGGGTAGCATGGACAGCTAATCAGAAGTGTAGATTGTCCACATTAAAATGGGCCAACATTCTGTTTGAAGCATGAATCTGTTGGTGGTTGAAAAGCCTTTAATATCATTCATATGCTGCACTAGGAAAAAAAAAATATTCTTTTTATGAACAAGGTTGTACTTTCCAACTGATGAAATTGTGACATCAATTGTACATCAAACAATCTCTAAATTTGCTGCCGTCAGTGATAGCAAATTCATTGAACATGCGAGCATCTGATGCATTTAAATTGTGCACCTGACCCGCACCTTTAGAACTCAAACAGTGAAACGGAGACGTGTTTATTTGTAAGTAGATGATTGCAGCAGACACAATGCCTTGTCAACAAAGAGATAATTGGTCAATTTATTGTTGATGATGCAACTAAATACATTTGCAATTCCTATGAGACAGATCTATTACTGATCCTGTCACCCATTGAGTCGCCAGTGTATTTATCCTGCCAAACTAGAAGAACAGACAAAAAGACGCAAATTGGTTTTGGTTGTTAAATTATGATTCGACCACAATCTGCAAACAGAAGGTGTAGTCTGTTGTCATTTTCAAATGTGTGGAGACTATTCAAAAATAATAATCATGAAAAAAATAAAGACACACACATAAAGGAAAATGATACATTGCGAGCATATGCAAACTATTCTTATACATATATCCAGTATTATTCTTAACTAGTGTTAGATGATCATCTTTACCATGAGTATCTGCCAAAGCAAAACTCTCTAGTCATCTTTCGAAAGCACTTATCCTCATTATCAACCAAAAATACTCTTAATTTGACAAGTGATACATTAATATCAATACAGGCACTGATAAATGTGTCATGGCTGTATATAAAGTATCATTTCCCCCCCCCAATTAACTTCCATAGAAGTATAAAATGAAATGAACTACTGTACTGGCATAATATAAAGCCTAAAAGACAAACATACTGTATGACAATGTGCCAATAGGCAGCAAGCTAGTGATGAGCTCAAGAAGCTAACGTAGCAGTTTATATTTTCACTCAGTGGTCCACCGCACCAACAGATGAACTTCACAATACTTTTCCTCACAGCCTATCAGTGGTAGTAATTCTATTTATCTATTTTATTGTTTTAAAATTGTATGTTTTTGTGTTTGCAGGCCATTGTATACGGTCTCCTCCCACATTCCCAAGAAATGCATGACAGGTTAATTGGGCACTCCGAATTGTCCCAAGGTGTGTTTGTGATTGTGGATGGTTGTTCGTCTCTGCAATTGGTTGGCAACCAGTTCAGGGTGTAGTATAACCGCTGGGATAGGCTTCAGCACCCCTGTGACCTTGGTGAGGAGAAATATATATCCATCCATCCATCCGTCCATCCATCCATCCATCCATCCATCCATGTTCTTAAGCGCTTATTCCTCACAAGGGTCACAGGGGTGGTGGAGCCTATCCCAGCGGGCTTCGGGTACACCCTGAACTGGTTGGAGAAATATATATATATATATATATATATATATATATATATATATATATATATATATATATATATATATATATATATATATATATTTCTCTCCAACCAGCAACTTTGATTTAAATCAAGATTTGAATACCTTTGACATCATCAGTATGTAAATTTAAATCTGAGCACAAAGTGGCATATTGCTGGCACATGATATTACTTACTCGATTACTAGACATGGGCCTCATTTCATGCAATTTAGTGAAACAATACAAGGCATTTCACATTTTACATACACTGACACACAAATGAGTGAAAGACTTGGATTTAATGTCCTCATCAATTCACGTCATGAGCAATGCATGATGGGAACACCAAAAATGCACAAAATCTTTCCTCAAATTGATGTGCCATGGAGCATTATTTTCAAATTGTAAAGTTGACTTTGTATTTTTTTTATATTGAGCATTTTTTTCTCCTATTACATTACTAAAAAACAAAACATGAAATGTTTTGAATATTGTGTCTCTCATTAATGTGCCCTAAAATCCACAGTCAGCAGGAAAGAAAAATAACGATACGGGGCACTGTGTACTCTCGTCTGGGAACACTTAAGCCCCAAATTAACAAATCATAACTGAATCCTTGTCGAGCTCTTTTATGAGAGCAAACAGAGTTGGTTATTGAGTATTCATCATCACAATATGTAAAAAAGCAAGTTTATTTTGAACTTTTGAATCAATAATAAAGAAGAATCCATGTTGTTTTTCATTGGCCACTTGGCAGGTTTATAATAAGATTCATGTTCTCCGTGAGGCGACTCCTTCATCATGTGGATGTTGTTGTTTCTCTTCATGTCACAGCCCCTGAAGAAACCTGCAGCAAAACACATCATGCAGTTTCTTTTTACTTCCACGTTTCAAAGCAATAGTCACATAATGGTCTCAAATGGTCGATTCATTATTGGTCGGTTTATTGCCCACAAGCTTGAGTGAGCAGAAGCTCTGTTTGAAATGGTTTTATCTTCAAGCAACTTGTGCCACACATCTCCCCCAAAGTGAGCAAAGATAAGGCTCCAGCTCACCTGTAATCCCATGAGGACAAGCACAAAAGAAAACCGACGGCTGGATAGATGGATGAATGGTTTTATCTTTCAATTGAAAACTTCAGTGAATAATGGCGCACAATCTTGGGCTCATTGAAAGAGGAAAAAAAAAAATCTCACCTCAGCCTACACTTGTTCACAAATATCCCTCTCCTCTCGGGGTATGTTCTCCTCCAGGGACCGGTGTCTGGATGGAAAACAGAGAAGTGCCATATATGAGCACGTAGTTTGTCCAAAAATGATCAAATAAAGTCAGATGGCACACTCACCGGGCTCAGAATTCCTTCTTCCCATTAATCCAACAAAGATGTCATGCATTTCCCCTGAAAAAGAGCCAAAATTACATCATATCGCCACCCTCTTAAAATAATTGCCCAAAGTCATTTAAAAAACAAACAAACAAAAAAAAAAACATTATTTTGCCAAAATCATTTCCTCGTAATGCAAATGGTTAAATTTTTTGTTTCCTGAAAAATAAGAAAAAAAACTTTGCAGTTATTTTTACGAATATGTGTCGATATGAATCAGTCTTCAATAGCCTATAGTCACAAAAAAAAAAAAAAGCTTACTTTTTTGTGGATGTTGCACAGCATTTGCATCTGAAAGGATTAGTAAAAGGAACTTTATTGCATTGAAGCAACATTTAAACACGTGTAAAAACGAAACAAAAACAAACAAACAAACAAACAAACAACTTACCGGCAGCATCTCTTCTGCCCATCAAACCCACAAAACTGTCATAATCCAAATCGCTATACCTCCTCATGAGGTTCCGTTTGGGGTTATTTAAACCGAGACTTTCCTGCTGAGAAAGATCAATCAGATAAAATAAATCAATCAATGCATGGAAAATGTCGGGCTAAAAAATAAAAATAAAAAAAAATCTTACAAGTAAAGTTGGCTTGCGTGATTCGGGATCTTCGCATCTGGATTGACTGCATCGAAGTTTGACGAGGAGGAGCAGAAACGCCAGTAAAAAACTTCTTCTCATTTTCCCAGCAACGCCTGGAAAATATCACGTTATCTTTCAGCGTTTTCCCCTCACGTTAACGTCATTTTTAGTGCTCTTTTTTTTTTTTTATCCAGGAATCAGCTGCACTTGGTGCGCATTTAGTGCGTAAAAACGCGCATGAAATGTTGACAAACATACTCGAAGAAAAAAAAAAATCTATTTCGTCTATTTGTAAATATAATGCCCTCCTGCCAATATTATTCGACGTAGTTATTTCCTACCTGTTGTTCGGAATCGGAGAGAAGTTTCTCAAGTGCCGAGTGCGGAGGGATCTGCTCCGATAAATGGGGGCGTCTACACTTTGGGGGCAATAAATATACCTGCGTAACGCCAATCAGCAAGTGGAACGTAGGTGGAGTGTAGGGTCTTATGTCATGCTGGGCTGAAAAGGATTGTAGCCAGCTCATTGATGGGTTCTCCCCACCACGCACCACGCGCGCACGCGCACACGCACCACACAGCCATCATCGCAAAGCCCGGACACATTTGTGGAAGGCTAATTAAGGCACAAGAACATTATAATCATGGAAAAGTCAATTTTCTTGTCTTCCCTGTCATGAATCCATCGCATTGGGCGACATGGTGTGCTCCCTTTTGGTGCCTTTTCACTCCAGCAAACAGTTGACATGGTCACTGTCAAGATCTTAATCTTTTTAGGAAGTCATTACAAAGATAGCAGCTGCTTCTGCATGTCACATATGCAAGATGGTGATGGATGTGACAAGATGGGCCACACAGCTGCGCTTGGGGATGACTTGCTCACCACTGATTTGGGCGTAGGCTATCAACAAATGCAAACAGCAATTACAATAAAGTTGGGATGTTGTGTAAAATGTAAATAAAAACATTATATCCTCTTGACTACCAAGGAAAAAAAAAAAAGTCCAATCATGTATATTTTGATATTCCCCAATCTTTGTGAAGTAAATGGAATACTGCAAAAGAAATATATATTTTTTTCTTTAAAAAAAAAAAAGATTTTATTTTTAAGCTATGATGTGTCCACTACAGAGGACTTTTTTTTTTTTTTTTACTTAAATGCTAGGCTCAAATACAGTTAAAATAATTCAAACAATACTTTAATGTGTTCTTAAGAGTCTTTTAGAAAGCATGCTAACAACATTTAAAGCCTAAATGTGTTCAATAAAAAGTGTTATACAGTACACTTACTTTTCCTCTTCCCTAAAAAGTGCTTGCATTGAGGGAAGCCCTCCATCCATCCATTTTCTTGACCGCTTATTCCTCACAAGGGTCGCGGGGGGTGTTGGAGCCTATCACAGCTGGCTTAATTCAATTGTGTTAATTTGACAGTTAATTCAATCGTATGCATCGGGTTGGAGATATTCAGGTTTAAAAAGGTCCACTACAGAGGACAAATTTGAATTACTGGTAGTCAGGAGGATATGATGATTTGAAAAACCATCTCAACCTATTGAACCAAATACTGTACAAAGGCAAAAATATTCAATGTTGAAACTGGTAAGCTTCCTTTTTAGAGGTGTCAAAATAATGAATTAAGTAATTGACAATCGATTACCAAAGGGACATTTTATTAATTGAGGGAATCGTTTAGAACCACTGTTAAACTCTCTCTAATTTCAGCGTGACCATATAGTTATTCTCTTTTTTATGTAGTCTTTAATTAAAAGCAACCTGATTATCCTTTGAGTGTAATCAAAATACAGTAAAACATTAGCAAACATCTGCTTTCACTTTGGAAAACAATGACTAAACCAGTAAATGGAGGACACTGCAATCGTGATTTAATTGACATGTGGACTCATCAGACCACAGCAAACTTTTACATTTTGTGCCATTCCATCTCAGATGAGCTCGTGTCCAGAGAAGCCACCATGGTTTCTGGGTGTTGTCGTAATATGGTTCACCCGCTCATTATGTAAATCAAGCTCAGCCATTTCCCCTTTCCGTATGTCCTGCAGAGTTTGTGTTTGTTTGAAGCTCCCACACTGTACAATCAGATTTCATTCTAGCACTAAACCCACCATTTATCTTGCAATTACACAAGCAATTACTCTTCTGTCACGACAGCTCAAAATGCAAAGCAACATGAATATTTCATCAACTCACAGGTACAAAACATTCAGTAGGATATACAACAGCAAACCTTGGGTGTTTTTTTTTTGTTGCCCTCTATATCTTATAATCCTCTGGAAGTGGACAACAAAGCGTCACATCACAAAATGTTCCCCACCGTTTCTATGTTTTAGTGATGACTTCCACTTTCCGTATTTGTCCTCTTGCAGCATGTCGTAACTCGTAACAAGGGGATGACAGCAGTGCAGGGGTGGGGCTGGTGATGGGAGATCTGACAGAAGTGGGGAAGTCATTAATTGTGCTTTAAATTATTGATGTGTGTTTTTGTTACTCTTGCTAATCAAAGCGGAATAAGCTAAAGCCAGCGGCTGTTTCTCCACAACATGCCAACGCGGCTTTCCTCGGACGGATCCTGGACCAAATGGACGTCACAGGCCGTCGCATACAGAACCTTCAGCGAATGACATGATTCAGTTTGATAATAGCCATAGCCACAGTATGCCCATGCTTGAATCCCTCCACGTATTTTTCCAACTGCAATTTCACCACAACATGGAGAAAAAGCCGGACCCGAAAGCCAACCTAACAACAGTGATTCAGACGTGATAACCATTCTGCCACCATTCCTCCTGATCAACAGCTGATTGATAGGTTTTCGTGCACGCCCGAGTTCTTCTGACTGGATAATTCCAGCCGCGATAAAGGCCAGCAGGATATTCATGCCTTGACCGGTGACAGCGGGAGGGCCCATCCCATGGCAGTTAGTAGATCTGAAGAGAACGGAGGGCGAGACAAAAGCTCCCCAACATGCTGAGCTCAATGAATACAAATGTGCATGAGGACGTGCGAGTCGATGCATGAAGCTTGTGTCACACTGTCTTTTCCCTCTTCAAACACAGTTCGTTGTCTCATGTGGTGGGAAAAAGGCTCTGAAAAGTCATCATTGCGCAACTGGATCATATTCATACAGTGGTGCCTTGATATATAAATTCTCAAATCATCTTTCCCCACACTGAAATAAATGAAATGTAATAAACGCTTACCAAAATAAAACAACAAAATGTTTGTACAGCAGAATGTGGGGTTTTTTTTGACAAAAAAATAGCACCCCATAATATTGCACTATAACTCATTTAATGAAATGCAAATATATATATTTTTAATTGTTTCTTTATTTTATTTTATATTTTTTTTTAAGAGAGAGGCTCAGAATTGTTCATTCGACAGTCTTACCGATTCAACATCTTATCATCATTGCTCTCTCTCTCTCTCTCTCTCTCTCTCTCTCTTTTTTTTTTATTGTGCGTATGTGCACATTTGTGTGCACGCGTGTGTGCATAGGTAGGCGTGCGCGTGCGTGCGAGCGTGTGAATTTGTGTAAATTTGTACTCATTAGTTCACCTAAAACCTAATCAAAATCCCATTGCCCTTCACCTTAATCAGATATTTCAGACTCTTGCCAAAGTCGTGAAGTTCAGAAGGTCAGGAGACCAGAGGAAAGGTCAAAGAAAGGAAAGATAAAGCAAAGTGGAATCCAGCACCAACTAAACACCACCTGCCACCCACATGGTTGTAAAACCAGAGTCTTACGCCAACCACAGAAACCTCTAAATTCCAACACAGATCTCAATTAATTGTTTCATTTCAATGGATATTGTGTTGATCCCTCCGGAGTGTGCACCTTGGTCACCTGGGGGCAGTATAATGCAGAAATACAGATATACTGTGCATAGAGATGGCCCGCAACATCATAAGTCACAATTTGGGAAAAAATTATGCTGTCAGTCCAAATGTGTGGGTTACATTTTTTCAAATTATCAACCAATCTCAAGTGTTAAAAATGGCTTGCTCTTTTTGATGATGCAATGTTAATGTTTGAACAAACGAGTCTGTCTATAGAGAGAAAGCCTAGTGCAGTGGGAATGAATTAAATGCCCACTGCATCTTTAAATCAAGGTCACCATCTAGCGGAGTAAAAAAGTATCGCAAGTGGTTCATGAAGCTTCATTTTCCCATCACTCGTGTTTTGCATTTTATGTTAGCATGAAGCTAAACTGGCTTATCTTAAACAAAGCCATATGGTTGTTTTAAATACACAAAGTGTTTGCTTTGTTTTATGCTTCATTTAACAGTAAACTTCAAGATGAATTGGCAAAAAACAGCTTGAAGCTTCTTTTTGGAAAATCATTAAAAAAAAAAAGGGGGGGGGGGGCTCGTATTGGAAAAACTCGCAAGTCAGATCACTCGCATCTCAACTGAGTGCATCATGTCATGTCATGTAACTGTAAGCAAACATCTAAAATATGAGCAGATGAAACACCGGACGACAGCGGTGCACTTTGTTCAGGGTCAACGTCAACCCGCGGAAGCGCACACGCCGTTTTGCGCCTTTGAAGACGAGCAGCAGATAAGAGCCCGCAGTACCGTCACGCTGTCTCGGTTGGAGCTGCCAATCATCTGTTTATTCACGCTCTCGTGGCCTGAGAGGGAGAATATCAAGTGAGTTCCAGCCTGGAGTTGACAGGGCATAGTGACGCCACAGCTCCAGAGGGAGGTGTTAGGGACAAAAAAACGTGTGACCACAGAGAAGCTCGGAAAGTGTGCGAGAGTGATGCGGACATTGTGAGGCTGCAATGATGTGTGAAAAATGGTCCATTTTCACTGGATTTGTTTGACATTGCATGCGCATCTTTTGAGTTCCGAAGTCCAAAGGGGATTGTTGTACGTCTAAAGTGGAAAGCAGTTGTTGACACTCACAGGCCATCCCTGCTGTTTGCTCTTGCTCGCGGCGACATGCAGACTAAAATAAGCAGATTAAAATGATATCAAGCCCCATCAGATCTCAAGATGTACCTGTCAATAATTGAGTTAATGGGCTCACATCTTTTTGGTTGGAAATAACGTTGATGCATCGTCATGCTTTTCTGGGAGGCAAGGGAAATGACGTTGATGGATACCGCTTTAGTTTCTGTGCATCCTCTCTTGGCTTTGACTGGTGAGGGCCTCATACGTTATTTCCATCTAAATGTTAATTTGAAAGTAGTTTTCCTTTTATTTTCGGAGAACGCTACATGCATTTGATGTGAAACTGTGAGATGAGTTGACCCAAATGGCGTCTTGTTTTAAAGCAATCCCAAGCGTTGCTTTCACACATCTTCTGAGAGTCTGTTGGCGAAAATAAGACACTCTGCATCTGCTTGCACTCTTGAATTGTTCTCTTGTTTCACCCTACATTTCCATAGAAGCGTTTTGGCTGGGTTCGTAATATTGCTGCTGATTTTTACCCATAAAGAGACATATAACAATCAACAGATACTATGGGTGTCTGCTTTCTATTTAAGTTTATCAGTTTATATGGTTCAATACATAATATCCTAGAAAGTTCTGAACATTTCCCATTGAGATCAAATACAGATGTGCTCATAAGTTTACATTCCCTAAGGGGACGGTATGTGTAACAACTGTATAGTGAGAGAAAAGCCTAATGCCCATAACATCCAAAATACTGCGGCAATTGTTTTTATATTTTCAGAGGTTGAAGTGCATGTGAACTTTGGTGACGATTCGTAGCATTTTTGTGTCCTTCAGCAACGTTTTGCTTTTGTACATGTACAGTTGTGCTCATAAGTTTGCATACCCTAGGGTACATTGTTAACCCGAATAAGTTAGCAGAACTCAGAAAAAGTGAGGTAATCGATTACCTCAAATTTTTTTTGAGTTCTTGCCTCACTTTTTTTTTTTTTTTTTTTTTTTTTTAGTTGATCAATTCAAAAGTTAAAGTTTTCCCGAACTTGAATAGTTTGATTACACCAACTTAATTTTTTTACAGCAACTCAATTATTCTCAGTTACTAATTTATAAATGTTAGTTTTAAAACCACTGGATTACATTAACAGAAGTCCAAACCATAACTACACTGTGTCCTGACAAGGGTCACGGGAATGCTGGAGCCCATCCCAGCTGTAGGCGGGGTACACCCTGAACGGTTTGCCAACCAATCACACAGACAAACAAACGTGGGACAATTCAGAGTGTTCACTTAACCTACCATACACATTTGTCAGAATGTTAGAGGAAACTGGAGTACCCGGAGAAAATCCATGCGGAGCACATGCAACCTGAACCCTCAATCTCACAACCTCTGCACTGGGAAGCAGATGTTGTTGTTTTTTTATAATCTAACAAATTCTTATTAATTTACTTTAATCAGGTAAGGAAAATTAGAACAGATTATTATTTACAATGTCAACTGCAGAGTAAAATAAGGCAAAATTAAAATTACAAATTAACAAGTAAAATAAATATGAAACTTAACGTTTACACAAAACATAAAAGAAAATATAAAATCTTACATTGCATAAATTTATTTTGTATATTATATATTTTGTATAGTATAGTATGTACTATATAAATTAATTTTATTTGTAAATATTCCCTTTTCTGAAAAAGATTTTAATCACGAAATAGCAACATTTTATTAAGTTACAGTTAATTTATGTTTTTAAGTTATCCATACCCCAAAACTAGTATAAATCAATTTAATTAAAAAATATGTATATATTCGTGTAAATTAGTGAATGTTCTGTAAGTATAAACTGAAATTGAAATGTAATTTACAACCTAAAGCAAGCTAGTCGCTAACATCCAAGTCGACATCTTTACTCAGTGCTTCTTTTTGTCAAACAGTACAAACATGTACTCAAATGCATGACAGGCACAGAAGAACCCAATCAAGTTCCAGGGTGTTGTCAATCTTTCGCCTAAGGTCAGCTTGGATAAATTCCAGCTCATCCTCACCCTGAATAGGATTTACAAATAAATACATAAATAAATAAAGAACAAATAAAAAAAAAAAAGATATGGATGTCATCTTTTCGATTTGTTTTGTGTTTTGCTGACATGTGATGGTTCCCCTCACTGCGTATTTATTTCATCTGTTGCTCGGTTTGGCTGCTGTCAAAGTATCATACACATGCTTTGTGTTTTGCATTCACTTTGAATATTTTCTGTTAATTGGTGTCGAAAGCACCACCATGGGAGGACTTTCTCATCTCTCGCGCAACATCATCATCAGTGAAGAAATTTAATTGAAGAATTATCACATCAATATTGTGAGTGCAAGAGCAAAGCAATGCACTCTACAATTTAATCAAAGAAACAAATCTAGTGTAATACTACAAACGCCTTACTGATGAAAGATGGAACAGAGTAATAGAAATAGTCCGCCTGGTTAATCTCTCACTAAAATACTAAACAGCACTTGCAAGGAAGGTGGAGCTGCTGCGGATTCGTTTCATCTTTTAGGACGAGCAAAACCTCATTAGCATCATGCGACTGACAGTGGCAAAGATTGAGGTCATAACACTTGGATATTAAACTGACCGGCGTGTGCTCTCATGTGCCACCTCCCTGCCGCTCATCATTGCTCCCAAAATGACATCAGGTGAGGAAATCAAGTGATTAAATGTGAAATTGAAACCACCCAATGTTTTGTTTCACAACTACTGCAGTTAAGTATGGAAGTATGTACGTTTATTTAGGACTCACAAAGTGCTTCAAATCATTTGAATACTTTCATATATACACATACAAGTAAGTATAAAAAAAGTATAAAAAAAACTACACTGTGTTTGTAATGCCTTTTTAATGACAAAAATAGCATTCTATATTTTTACACTTTATAAAACATAGCATAATTACTTTTTTTTTTTTTTTTGCTTCAATTCATGGTCACTGTGCTGGTTGTTATGGTGTGCATGCCTTGGCCACTTGGCAGTAGTACAATACAGCTCTACTAAACTCAACTGCTCAGTAAGCTGTATTAATATTAGCGGTTCTTTGCAGAGGATAAAGAATATTGATCTGTTGTCTTTCCAAATATTTTGCTCTACTGCATGTACTCAATTATCCGTTGCGGCAACACTAATGTGATACATTAGCTCGTCTATGGTGTTTGCCAATACGTGTTAGCCATAAGCTAACACGCTTTAAGGTTGTTGTGTTGTCTTTTTTAATCCACTACCTTTAATTCTCTTCTTTTATGTTTAGTTTGACAATAAATTTCAACTTGGAATGTCAATAAACAGTTTGAAGCTGCTTTTGAAACTTTTTTTTTGTTAACCCCCCCCACACACACACACACACACACAATTTGCCAAGTTGCTTTTTGTGTATAAAGCATACATTCTTCGTACATATCTCAGATTTTAGTTTTCAAAGTCAAAGAAAATGGAAAAAAATAAAAATAAATTATTTATATATATAATTTATATTTAAAAATATCCACTGAACCCTGACTTGGACACATTTAAAGTCACAATTTGAAAACAAATCATTCTTTTTTTTCCCCCCAGGTGTGCAAGGTAAAATATTCATCTACTGGAAATTACTAATTTCCCCAATAAACTGATGTTATTTCCTGAGGGAGCTGAAGAAATTGCTTTGTTCAACAACTACTAACATGATCAGTAGGTTCAAATGTTTGATGCATAACAAGGTTTGAGCGCTACTAATTCCAAAGGAGAATTGCTTGTGCATGAAGGTGGGACAATAAAAATGCCTTTGGATGACCGCTGGCCTTGTCGCCACGTGTTTGTCTCCGTACAAAAGAGACCAAGTCAATGAAAGCCATTATTCACGGAGCATTCAAGTCTGCAACCTACCTTCAAGTAACAACTGTTATTGCTTTGGTGGTATGAAGAGTCAACTATTGCTCGCTTGTGACACCTCCACAGAGTTGTTTTCCTCTAAAACAAAAACAGCAGCAGCAGTCAATCAGAAAGACACGCTTTGTGCGTTTGATTAATAGTAGCATTACAGTAGTAGCATTACAAAGGCTCATAGTGGAAACAAATGGCTATTAAGGTTACGTTTAGTATCAGTTTGAACAGGTGTCGAGAGATGGAATAATTAGAAGAGAAAGCCACACCGGTGAATCATCCTGCAGGACAATTTGTGCAATGTTGCATGATGGATGGTTGCAACTCTCACTTTAATCATGTTGATCTTTGTTTTCATTGTCAAGTCAACAGCGTCGCTGACAGTTCATGAGGTTATTATTTATGACAGCTTTTATTTTAAATGAGTTTTTTTTTTTTTCAGTGACATTTTCAGTCAAGACAAGACGTGCTGATTGTGCAATTACGTTTCACGGACACTAGTAGACAAGTCTGAGCACTCAATAACCTGTGGCAGCTAGCTAGGGAAGTTTCCTCCTGGTGCGGCTTCAGGGGCCATTTTTAAATAATTTGATCAATAATGGAAAATATATTCCCCACTAAATATCATAAAAAAAACAAAACAATTAACAATGAATACATTATTACATGGCTGAAATTATTGAAAGGCATTTTTAGAACAATATTGCAGGCTTACAATACCTTTAAAGTTGCAAAATGTGAAATCATAAATAAATAATTCCAGCAATGAACTTCCCCGTGACTCTTGTGAAGAAAGAAAATGGATGGATGGATGAAATTTCGCAGAGCTTGTCTTGCCTGAAACTTGACGTGTATTTGACATGCAATGCCTGCCAGCGTTGGAATGTTGCGGTTCTATCCATAGCCATTTATGGTTTTATCTAGGGATGTTCGATACCACTTTTTTTTCCAGATCAATACCGATACTCAGACCCTCAGTACTCACCGATACCGATACCAACTGCCGATAGCAGTAGTACAATTTGACAAATAAAAAAAAAATCACTAAAAGATATTTTTAAACAAATATATTTCCTTTAATTTTGACCAAAAAAACAGCACAGTCACTCTTCAATAGTCTTAACGCTAAAAAAAAAACAACACAAAAATGCTCTTTTAGTTTAAGATTCACAATTTTGAAGTATTTCCAAACCGGTAAAGTTTTGGTGAAAAACTGCTGCAAGCTAGCACCAGTTACAGGCAAGGAGGACTCACTTAACGTCTTCCCCCTCCATAGGGCTCCAGCACCCCCTGTGACCCTTCTGAGGAATGAGCGGTTCAGAAAATAGATGGATATACTGTTAATGTTTTTACCTTTAGTATGAATATTTCATTAAAATTTTTCGCAGAGAAATTTTGAACATGTTCAAAATTTGATTGCAACAACAAAAATGGTTTGAGATTATAAAGAGGGCTTGAAAGTGCCGCTCAGTGAGCTACGGGTTTACCCAATTTTTCCATTCTATTTTGACAACTGTAAAAAAAAAATCGTGATGCTGTATGGAAGCCAAACTCCTTTAATACAACATGTAACAAAAAACGTGTTTGGGTTGTAATTTGTTCTTGATAAACCATGTGTATCCCTCTTTCTGATCACCACAGGCACACTTTCAGTATGATCAAATGTTTCTTATATGGGTGCCTGTGCAATGGTGTCCATGTCCTTTGAGACAAATAAGTTTAAAAACTTGCGTGTGTCTTGGGAGTGCAATCGACTATCCACTTGTGTTTACTCTCACTTCTTGCTCAATTATGTTCCCTCATTGCCTGTATGGAGGCCAGTCTGTTTGTCTGTATTCCGTGGCACTATGGCAAGATAAATAAATGCATAAATAAATAACAATACAACCTCACCAAGTCTCTCTACCGCTCCAAGATGACACACAGACACCGGCACAAACACACCCCAACATTGAGATGACTGATGGCCCCGGGCTCCACTCTGTAAATGACAAGTGCCATCCATAATAGGCAGGCCGGAGCTGGTAAAAGTGATTACGTGCATAGCGATCGGCGTCACGGCAAACACAGCTGGCACCACGTCTGTCATGCCCGACATGAAGGCAAATTGCTTAGTGTGTGTAAAATTATACATTGCGTTTTAGCTTTCTTGACATAGCGTCAAACACGCACGCATACGCACGCACGCACACGGATGGGCTTCATCTTTATTTCCCCGCGCCGACTGAAGCAACTGTGACCCAGCCGGAGGACGTCAGGCCGGAAAAGGATGATAAAAGCCGATAAGATACCAGGAAGCACACTAAAGACTATTGTGAGGCATTATAAACTCGTTATACTTCACTATCTCATGATGACATGCATCATAATTCATTAGAAATCTGCTATGCCTTAGATAATGAGATCTCTATCTGTCAGCATTATGTGATTATTATAATGATTTGTTATCATAACACAGTGTTTGAAGGCAAGTGGACTGAGTTGATGTGAGTACAGTAACATCCTTGCCACTTTATCAGCATATTAACATAGCAATTGTCAACACATTTTTATAGACAAACTATATATAAATATGCAATTATATTATTCATTAATGTATTTATTTGAATGAATTTACTTGTTTTGACTGGTTGTAAAAAAGTAAATTGACTCTTACTGTAGTATACATTGTTGGTGCCACATTAAGAAGCAGTGTTGTTCCGATACCGTTTTTGATACCGATACCGATACCGATACCGATACCGATACCCAGCTTTGCAGTATCGGCCGATACCGGTACCATACCGATACTTACGATTTTTTTTTCCCTAACATGAAAAAGCTGTCCTGCCATTGGTTCAGAGCATTCAAGGGCCAATAGGATATCTTAGATCGGCATGCAGTGAACATGTCACATATCAGTGAATGTTGTGCACGAGCAAGTCACAAGATGCTGCATCCAAAATCCTATATTAGCGTTGGAATTAATGTTATCGACATGTTACTTGTGAGTAGTCACCGATACCGATACCACTGTTTTTATGCAGTATCTCTGCCGATACCAGTATGGGTATCGGAACAACACTATTAAGAAGTCAAAGACAGCTTTCTCTTTCACAGCACACTATATTTAATTGACAAAAGATGAAATGAAAGGTGATGATGATGTTTAATTGCAGTGTGAAAGTGAAGACGATGTGGAAATGGTGACGTAAGAGGACAAGTCACAACAGGATATTGCTGAATTATGTGATCGTCTCCTTCCATCAGTTACTCATTATCTAATTAAAGGTGACAACCGTTCCTTCACATTCCATCCATCTAGTGTTCACCAACACCATCATTTCTTACCAGGCCGCAGGCTCTAAACAGCACTTGTTGGGGGGGTTAAATAGAACATTAAGACATCTGTGACTCAATCTGCTTGGTACAAGGTTTCAATTTCAAGCAGTAGTAGTGTCGCAATTAATGCTACCTCATCATTATCAATTGAAATGAATGGAAATGTCATTCTATTTTTATTTTAACATTTAATTCTCACACATATATTTTTTTTTTTACTCAAATTACACATAAAAATAAATACCTTCCCTTGAAAATAAATACATACAATACGAAATCAAAATAAATAATAATTTGGTTTGCATCTTTGTTATATAAAACTCTTAAAACATTTACCACAAAAAAACTGGAGCTCATTTGAATAGGTCCCCTTTAAACAGGCATTTAAATTTTAATTATCAGGGAAAAAAAACATTCATTTTCCCCCAAGGAAACAAGTTGTAGCGCACAGCCGCACACATACCCTTTAATATTTATATTATGAAATGACTGAGAATGTTTACTTAGCATCTTGGAAATAAAATATTAAGCATTTCCATGAACCCCCTACAATGTGCTAGCATAACCCTAATTGGGAAACACTATTCAAAACCATGATCCTCGTGTGTCCTTTACCTACTGTACAATATTTAATGTGTCAGTGCAATAATCCAAATATTGCTACCGGTACTTAATTAAACCACAATTGTATTCATTATCTTCTTGTGTGACTACTTATATCCTGTTAGCACACCTGATGATTACAATAGTTGAAATCACTCCAAGTTAATTATTATTTTAGTAGAAAGACTCATGCTAACACAAAATGAGCAGCGTCCAAGCTAATATTATTATGGACTACTACGTAACCCAGCTGCCATTCTGACAATTTCTTAGGCGATTCCTTCCCTGTCGATTACACACACCTATCATTTGTTCATGTCAGCATATTTATCAGACCCCAAAGCAAACACATTTCACCACTAATATGCCCTTGTCAGCCTCAGGAGTTGTGCCTACTTGCTTGCTCACGTGGGATTTGTTTGCTCCGCCAGACCACCATCAATCTGATGACTTCTGCTCCATCAATAGGCAACTGGCTTTCTAAAAAGACACATGTAAGTAATAAAACGAATGTTGGATGAATTCCATTTAGCTGCCAGCATATTATGCTTGATGGTTCTCGATCACTGTCATTGCTTATTGGTCACATTAACACAATGGTGCCAACGTTTTGTTGTTTAGTTGTACCAGGAGGAGAAAATGGCTAAGTTAAGGCAATTTTGACATTTGATGAAAGTGTCTGTATGGTCTTCCATTATGATACAGTTAAGCATGCCAAATGGTAATAAGCACAGCCCCGCTATGTAAAACATACTGTACATACAGAATAGTTCTTAGTTTTGTGTTCCTGCCACTACAGCACTGTGGTTATAGATGTAAGTGCAATGCAAACATCTGTGCTGACTGGACAGGTGGTTGCTATGCAGTGTTGTATTCATTGCTATGACTGTCACAACACTGTAAAACTAAATGATGCATAGGGAAATGCAAGTTTGGAAAAAAAAATATCAAACGTCACTAATGAAACAATATTGCATGCACAAACAATGCATGGTGCACTGTAATGAATATTTTGGTCAGAAGCAAATTTTCTCCAAATTAAAGTCCTATTAAAGGTTACTTTATTTTTCGAGACAATAATATTTGTATTTACCTTTCTAAAAGAAAAAATGGTGTGCATGGGTATAAATATAAATCAACCGGTAAATCGAGAATGTCGAAATTATAGCTCCTGCAACATGTATAATAGCTTTTTATATTGTTGTAATGTTTTGCATTTCCTACATTGTAAAATCTCACTGCGCACGATCAAACAAAATTTCACAAAAAGTAAGAAACATGTTGTATTCATTGGAGTTTTATGGTGTGCTAAACTCCGCAGTTAACAGAAGAAAGAGGCAGGCCTGCCATGTTGACCCTGAAGACCTCGAGCATGGTGGTTAGGGGAAGAGAAATTCAGATTCCATTTGTCTTTGAATGGAATCTGAAGAGGTCGGTATACTAAAGTACTTCTGTCTAAGTGCATATCTGCACCTGGAGAAAATAAAATGTACTTTGGTGTTCCTCACTAGACTTTTGTATGTGAAGATGAGTTTGATCTTTGTCATGAACTATGAAGCAAGAATATGATTGTATGTCTAGTACATTTGATACATAAAATTTTGCCCCAAAAATCAATGACAGATCATTTTAAAGACACACGCATACAGTTGTGAACATCGACACAAAAACAAAAAACATCCATAAAATTTGGTTCTTATATGAATTTATTATTTGTTAACAGAAAAAGTGACCGAATCTGCTGGGTCAAAAATACACATACAGCAGCACGAATTTGCAATGTTGGTAACTTTGAAAGTTTGTCAATGAAATGAGCGTCATACCATTGCCATTTAACTTCTTGTGTGTTATTATGAGTGATCTGAGATCATTAAAATAGGGTTCACTGGATACCAATAGGGATGTAACACATCACAATACGATATTATCACGATATGAAGATCACGATACGATAATTATCACGATATTGTTGGCGATATTTAAAAAAGATCACAATATTGTAAAAAAGAGAGCTCATACTAAAACAACAACAACAATATTGTGCTTTTGTACATAACAGCAATGCATATAAACCACCTCACAACCTCAAATAATATTCAGGCACTTACTTGGTAATGCAAGCACACTTTGATCGCTTCACAAGCAAATTACGTTCCCCCTTTTCTGACAATTAGCATAGATTTTAAACATAGAAGGCCAAAACATCCCTAATGAAAATTAAATAGCACTAATAATCTAGCCACTAGAGGGTGCTAGAACTGCACTAAATCAACCTGACTTTTTTAACAGATGTGATCCTTTCAAATATTGTGGACATGACAACGACGATATTGTGGCAGTTTTAATATCACGATGTTGCCCCTATCGTGACATCCCTAACCAATGCCCACAAATGCAATAATGGACAGTCAAAGGAGCTCAGCAGTTGTCAAAACTGATCTGAAAACGCAAATCATTGACTTGAACAAGTCAGGAAAGTTGCCAAGAATTAGAAGCTGCTGGAATACAACTGCCAGCATCCACAGTCAAGCGTGTTTTTGCATCATCATGGATTGAGAGGCCGCCGTGCTGAAGGAAGCTCTTCCTCCAAAAGTGGCACCTTAAGGCTCGACTGAAGTTTGCTGCTGATCATGCGGACAAAGATAAGACCTTCTGGAGGAACGTTCTGTGGTCAGAAAAAACAAAAATTTGAGCTGTTTGACCACAATGTCCAGCAATAATTTTGGAAGAGAGAAGGTGAGGCCATAACCCCAAGAACACCATGCTCATCCGTATTGTACAGTAGCTGATTTGTATTTTAATCATTTGCAGGGCTATTGTTGTGGGTGAGGGAACAGGACATCTTGTAATCAAGCAGAAAGCATTATGCAAATATAAGAAACACAAAAAAGTACAAAAAGGAAAATGAAGGGGTTGACGTTTTAATGCAGAAAGTGAGTTCACCCGAGTAATTCAAACCTGGGAAAAGCCAAATGAACAAAAACAGCAACTAAAACAAGCCATTACATGTTCAAGTGTTTTGAGCCAAACAACCTACAGCATGTCAGTAACACAAATATTCCGACATGATCAGCATGATGAGATATTTCTTTTGGAGTCTCAGCTCAAGTTAATTCAGACGTGTGCACGCAGTCTGCGTTCACTTCACGCACCTGAGCTGGCGTTATGAGGAGCTTCCATGAAGAGATAATTAGTCCACAGTCTGCCATCTTGGAGGATGAAGCGAGAACATTCAGAGCTCCGCAAAGATGGGCGATTTCGCTTCCTGCTTATGCTAATATAACTGTTAGTGCATTCTCATCAAATAAGAATATTGTCATTGTACTTTTAGGAGCACAATTAGGTAATGTTGTCCAATGGTGCGTCTCAAAAAGGAAGCGCATTTGTACGTTTGACTCTTTAGTCTTGGTGTTGCGGTGACTATGTGAGGTCAAGATAGCTGGACGTTTCATGAAGACGCTTTTTAGTCAGGAGATTAAGTATTGAAATTGTGAAAGGGCAGAATGACGCAGTGGGCAATTGACAGAATAAAAGGTTTTGGCTGAAAGTTCATCACAATAAAATGAAAGAGCAAGTCAGGCGGACCGAGGTTTCATTAAATACTGAATGACACATGCTTCACTGTAGAATCAACTGAAAGCAAGGCTTGCTCTGCCCCCCCCAATAATATCCTGTCCTCTTCAGGGAAATTAAGCCAAAACCATTCTCACAACAAACAAACATCTCACTTCAGGGTTGCACAAAATAGCTCCAGTTCTTCCAAGTAATCTCAGTATAGCGTGGGGTTTATTTAGGTAAGTAAACCTTGAGCCAACATCTAAGAAATGTCTGAAATGTCTCAGTAGTTTGTGGAGACGGATGACAGAAGGCGGGCGGGCATTTAAGTTGTTGGCATGGCAGCAGCTGGAGACAAGAAGCACAATTGTGAGCGAATGGGCTTCGTGGTGGAGTGGGTGGTCAAGGCCAATTGGCCTTGTGTGCAACACAGGCAATGACGGCAGGGAATATAATCAACTTTTTCCAAGGAGTCGAAGGAATGGCTGTGTGTTGATTGCAAATGCAGAATGAATGCTAGAATGGATTGTACTAAAGTTTAGGCAAGTTAGAAAGAGACTTTAAAAATGTTGGACGATGACGACTCACAGCTGCTGCAGTGCACTTGGCTCGCTTGATAAAGTGCTGCTGCCACAAATGAAAAAACAAAACATGACATTTCGGTTGACAGAGCAGTGAAAAAAATATTCTCTCGCTTCTTTCATGTTTAAGATCTTAATATCTGTATGTTCAAAAACTCAGTGGTGTTTTTAATGTAAAAAAAAAAAAATCGTTGGGGAACCGATTTTGCTTGGACTCACGTTGTTATGCACAGTCCAGTGCAGTTATGTGCCCCCAAAGAGCTAATAATTGCTTTCAGGGCTGTACTGTTAAAAGAGGGTGGATATTATTCTTTAATTTGGAATCCTTGTGATATTTTGTCGCAAATCATGTCAAAAAGATAGTATTAAGAGGACTAGGAACAGTCTGAAATCATGGAAGAATTACAAAATAATATGTGTGTGCATGGTTTTTTTTTTTTTTTGTAGAAAAGGTTCAACAAGTAGCTTGGTACATTTGTCAGATTTCACTGACTGTGGAGGCCATTTGAGTCAAGTGATTCACCATCATGTAGCCGACCAGAAATCAGTTTGGATTGCATGGATCATTATCCTGACGGAAGTAGTTTCAAGTTGACGATTGATTCTTGATTTGAGTTGTTTACATCATCTGAAATGGAGACTCAAAGAAGAAAGACTTTTCAGTTCTTATAGTGTCCAATTTCAGTGAGCTCATGAGAAACCAAGTTTCAATTTAGTGTTCCAAGCAGGAGGTCAAGAGTGTGTCTTGTTAGATTCTTCACCTTCTTCATTATATAAACAATATAAAATAGACAAAACATGTTTGAGTTGAGTATACTTTGTACATTATTTGAGCTGTTTTAAATTCGACAAGGTCATAGAATTTGAGATTATTTAATTTGATGAATAACTGATTTGTTGGTTCTATATAATGGGAGTGATTAATTATTCGTATGGTCCTTTTTTTGTCATTTAAAGCCAGATTGTGTGTTGGTTTTGTATGTATTTTCCCATATTTCGACACAATAAATCAGGTTTGTTACTAATAATGTACAATATAATGTATACAATTATTTCTTATTTAGAATATCTTTGATTTTATACAAAATACCAAGGGTATTAGATATTTTCTTTTGACATTTTCTACATGTCATTTCCAGCACAATATTGCATCAATTATAACACCAAGAAATTTTATTGTGGGAATGCTTATTGTGATTTTTATTCTCTACACTTTTTTGCCGCCTGACCACTCCCTCATAATACTTAATTTACATTGTTCAAATGTCAACTACCTTAAAAAATTCACGCCTCCCGGGGTATATAACATCTGATTCCACATTACTTACAATGTTTGCACAATTTCATTTAATATAAAATTTTCCCCATTCATTTTCAATGGGACAGTCATTGAACTTTTTCTAAGTATCACTTTCCACGCCCACTTCCATATATATAACGTACCATAATTACCAGGTGTCTGACACTGCTCTGTGGCACAGTTGGTAAGGCGCATTGTCCACTAACCAGGAGGCTATAATTTCATAATTTATCTCAATGTGCTTTCAGCATTCCAATTTCTCCAGAAATTGCACTTAGTCTAGTTTCATTTACTCTTTAAATTTCAGTTGAGTCAACAATGATTTTTGTCTGGATGTCTAATTAGCCTATATTATAAACTTTGTCTTATATAAATTCAATGATAATTTGTTTGTAGCAAACCAGTTTTTTAATATATTGAGCTCTTTTTCCACAGTACTCAGAAGTTGCCCCAGATTTTCTCCAGAGCAATATAAAGTTGTGTTGTCAGCAAATATAACTTTTTTTTTTCCACATTTTTGGATATACAGCACGTCATTAATATATAATATGAATAATTTAGGGTCAACCTTTGGGGGACCCCATGGACAATCTTCAATTGATTTGATTTTGAATTATTGAAATACACATACTGGTTCCTATCATCTTGGTCGCTCTTACAGTAATCCATCTATATGACAGACCTCTTATGCCATATCTTTCCATCTTTTCCATTAATATGTTATGAGCTATCGCATCAATGCTTTTTTTTTTTTTTTTTTTTAAATCTATAAAAATCCCAACTATAAATTCCTTATTATCTATACTTGTGGCTATTTCTTCCACAAGCTCCATTACTGCCATAGATCTCTTTTCTCTAAAACCGTATTGACTTTCAGAGAGAAGATTATGTTTCTCAATAACATTGTTAAGTCTATGTGAAAATAGTTTTTCTAAGATTTTTGAAAACTGTGGAAGTAATGATATTGGTCTGTAGTTAGTAAATAGTCATTTTATCTAGAAAGATACCAGTTTTAAAGGATAAGTTACAGTCATAAGGAAAAGCAAGTATATGACTTCAGTTTGGGTGGGGTGTGGGCAGTGGCTTTACCAAAACAAAACTGTCCTCATAGTGTCAAGGGACAAAAAAAAAAAAAAAAACACTTTACAAACATTGTTTCAAGAAACATTTTAACATTCAAAATAATGATGTGACTTTGCTCAATAAAGGTTGGCAAACACAGAACAGACGGATACAGGAATGAGCCGCAGAATGAGTAGCGTAGTCAGTACAATATGGCCATCTTATGGCCAGACCATGTATTGTTTGTAAGGATCCTGCAAACTGCAGTCAGATGCTCGGGAATGCTTGAAAAGAGCGAGCATGAAAGCTTTCCATTATGGAGAACAATGCTGCTTCTCATTAGACTGGAGAACAGGAAGTCAGTTTCTCAAAGAGAACACTGTCACTGGAAATAAGTATTGTTGCACATGATTAAAATGTTGTGAACTAGTGTAATTTCCTCTTCATTTTCTTGAGGGTTCAAAATCAGACATAATAAGAAATAATGAAATAATAAGAATAAAAAAGCTCGTTTCAGATTATGCATTTTTTTCCCCCTCCAACTAATTTCCTCGCAAAACCTTGCATATGTGGGCAATTGACTCAGCAGTTTTGTGGCTTTTTTTAAATTCTTTGTTGTCTTGTGTTTCAGGTTACGACTGAAACTAAACAAACGGTTGTCAAGGGTCTTGTAAAATATGTTTCCTGATTATTTCCAGAGTCAAAGATAGACGGATAAATCCCACACTGCACACAAAAACTCTCCACTTGTTTGAGTAATGATTTATTAACATTTTCTTTTCTCCAACATGGTTTCTCTTTATAGCAATATTATTTACCTTAAAGTGTATTTTTCATTTTTAAATTACATTTATAATGATTTACTCACATACACACATATTATTCAATATCATCTTATTGCAATAAACAAGAGTAGCCAGAATGAGTCAGGTATTGCTACAGTTCATCATACAAACTCTTTGTCCGTCTGACAATGAAATTCAAAAATAACTTTATTGGCAAGACAAAGTTACATCATAGCCTCTCTGTCTCTCTCTCTGCCCCTGCAGGAGAGACGGAGGGCAGAATAAGGCTAAGGCTAATAGCCTAAACACAGCTAACATGAAACACCTGCTCTGAAAATAAGAATCTAATCTTTTTTTTTTCTTTTTCTTCTTCTTTTTTTCCATTGGTGAATAATGAACATGAGTCATGATAGCTTCAAATGTCCTGTTTGCAGTACATTGGATCAAGTGATGGAACAGCTCCCAAATGTGCAGTTTTTCCAGTATATTGTGTTAGGCCACTTTTGAACTCCATGTGGCATTAGACAGAAGGGAGCGAGCAGGTCCCGGTACACACGAGAACACATACAGTACAGTATGCTACACACACCGACAGGAAGGAGAGCACAGACCCTGGAATTGTTCCTTACTCGCCAAAACTCACAAAAGAACTTTTGCTTCGGCAACAAAAAGAGCACGACGGTGGACGCCGACAACAAGGCCAGCCACCCCTTGAAGTTGATGATCCTCAAGAGTTTTACACCCCGAAAACAACACAACTAACCACAAAACCGCTCTGCCAGTGTTGTGAGTCTATAAGCTTTTGTCTCAAGACCTCTGGTGTTGTACCCTGTTCCCAAAGCGGAGATTACCCAATCAAAAAAAAATAAAAAATAAAAAAAGGCCCTTTAATATGAAGGGTCACTCCCTAAACCCAAATTCCACATATGTTTCTTTCTCTCTCAGTCCAGTTTAGGAACCCTGAGAAGGGTTTACGAGCCTTATGGAAGAAAAAGTATGCGTGCTCCCAGTTTACATGTATGACTTCAAACATGTCACAAAGCTAACAATAAGAAAAAAAATGCAAATTGCATTGCAATATTCAAACAAAAAGGTAAGACATTAGAACTCATTGCTTCTCAATGAAAGGGCACAGTGTACATCTCAATAGCTCAGTTACGGCATTGCTCGCTTTTGACTCTCCTCCCCCTCTTTCAAAGTCCTTAAATCTTTTCCCGGCTTACAAAATAGAATCATTTCTTTGTTGTTGTTGCTCATATTAATACATGATATGAAGTTAAAGCAA
Organism: Festucalex cinctus; assembly: GCF_051991245.1. Taxonomy (NCBI): domain Eukaryota; kingdom Metazoa; phylum Chordata; class Actinopteri; order Syngnathiformes; family Syngnathidae; genus Festucalex; species Festucalex cinctus. The sequence continues at coordinate 13,617,931 of NC_135412.1, forward strand.
ACAGTGGGAACTAAACAAAGTGCTCACCAGTCTTTGTGAAGGAAAACAAATCATGGTGCATTTCATGGCTTTCAGTTTCTGGAAGAAAACGAGTGTCTGTGTTGCATTTGACCTTGCTGCGGAATCTGGATCAACTGTCACCCAGACTCAAGATCATCGCTCTAGTCATGTATTTAGCTTTCATCTAGTTCTGCCTACTTTCTTTTAACTCTGATTTTTAATATTAATGTGCTCTGGGGAAGTGAGGTGAGGTGAGGTGAGAGAGAAAGGGCCAGGTTTTGTGGGGGGGAAAAAACAGCACGTTGAGATTGACTTTGCAGATGCAAATGTAAGGGTGCAAGCAGAAATAACTTGGTTACATAATAAGCAAGTTCAAGCTCACTACCCACTGCGGGAAGACGGGGCTTGATGAGAGGTGAGAAAAACATCTTCTTGAAAGCCGTTTGTGAGCTCTCGTCAAGAGATCATGGTGTAAATACAGCAGTTACAGTACAGCAGAACCTCTCAAGTTAAATGTTCTTAAATAAAACGATTTGGAGTTCAAACCATCATTGTGTTGGTTGGTCGTAACGTCAACCATCTTGCTCAATCTCCGCTCAGTTTGTGGTTTCAAATGTTTAGATTGGTATCAGTGATGGCTAAAACACAAAAGTACTCATAGGTACAGACATGAAAACAATTGTGTCTGGCTGCTGTGCACAAGATAAGTAACACAATTCGTTTTCATAACCGCTACATACACACATTTTGACTTTACCAAGCAGTTGCTAACGTAACTAACATGCAGCTGAAAGCATAATGGCATGAAAATAACCAGAGAAGCTTGTCAGCAAATGGCACATTTTTACTTTGCCAAAACCTCACTCAACCTCAAAGGAAGCAGCCACGGTTGCCTTTCTACAGACACAATCCCAGCAGTACTAAAAACAACCACTAGATGACATTATAGCTTTATGGACACCTTCCTGTTCTCTCCAGTATTGACCGACTGCAGCGAAGGATTAGGAGTTCTCTGTTCTAGCCTGATTACACGATGGTTATCTTCTATTTTCAATTGTATATCAATAAGAAATGCTCAAATGTAACTTAAATCACCAGTGTGGAGTTAATACATGTCTTTTTTATATAATGGTGGTAGTTTCAGCATTTAACAACCTACATAAAGTTAACTGTAGATCTATATTGGGCTTTCAGGTGAAATTTCAGGATGAACGTTCTCAAATATGGGGGTGGTGTGTTGACAGGGGGTCACATGTGACCACAGGGAACTTTTTTTTTTTTTGCCATATTGGAAAATAAGTGTAATTGCACATCCGCTACAGTAGGTGGCAGTGGCGCTCTCATTGTCAGAAAGTGCGCAAGGAGTATTATGCTATTTATAGTCACGGGTGGAAATTATTGTCTTCATTCTTTCGGAGGCGCAACAAAAATAATAATTAAGAAGCACTCCTATCCCAAACTCAATACTTTTTTTTTTTTTTTTTTTTTTTTTTGTGAATAGCGAATGTTGTTTAAAAAAAATGTGAACAATTTGGAAGTCACCTTGTACCGAATATGTTCCACCGTACGGCCCAAACTGTTCTAGTTTCTACTATTTGTGAAGTCGGCCTTGTGGAAATGTTTTTGTTGGTACAATCTATTATAGAAATACAGATGTGTCCAAGGTCATCCCATCCAACACTTTTCTCACCTCAGCTTCTCACGACATCACAAAGGAACTCCCCTGCCTGTCATCAGATATTACAATTTATCTTGTTGTTGTTGTTGTTGTTGTTACGTAAAGAGGAATTGCAGGAGTGTGTGCATTATTACCACCATTATACTCTATATGGCGCAAACACAAAGGTTGAATATTTCGGCAAAGCTACCAGCAAAAAAAAAAGTTTTTAAGTGCATAGGATGCGAAGAGCACATTTTATCGTGGTGACAGGAGAGAAACATGTTTTAATGATACATGTGGTTTTGATGGTGCGCATGTGTTTCTTTTGTAGCTATTCAGGCAACCATGGCTGATTGGGCCACAGTGCAAGGAAGCAAAGAGAGGGGAACCAGGAAGGTTTGGGATGTACCAGGGGGTTCAATGCACAATGAACAATTATCTCTTCTCTGCCCATTCCATCTGCAAGTCACACAGAAGTCTCAGAAATGGAGGAAGAGTTTCAGGTAAAGGGAAATACGAGAGACTGCTCCTCCCTCATTGTTTTTTCTCAGTACACATTTAAATAGGTTTGGATCGGTTGCTGTCTGTGGATCATGTTTGTGTCTTCACAGTGTGCTTTTGGAGTGGCTGATCCCGACCGGGCCCAAGTCGGCGGGTAATGCGTCAGTAAGGGGAGAATAGGATGGGCCCGTGGGCGGTGCGGATGGGCCCCGGAGCGGGTCTCAAGATGGCGTGGCTGAGGGGCGGTCCTTGCAGAAGGTGATGATGCGGGTGAGGCGCCGGAGCCGCCGCGCGGAGAGCCAACGGGTTTGTGGAAGCGGCCGCGGCCATGGCGGCGGCCACAGCTAAGGGGCTGGGGAGCAGGCCGGGCCCCAACGCTTTGGTGAGACTCTTGGAGAATGTCAGAGAAGACTAAAACACCACAAGGAGGCACATGAACACATGCAGGGCAGAGAAAGAGAGACATGAAAAAGATCAAATGATTACTTCCAGATTTTTTTTTTTTTTTTTAACCTGAGCTAAGACTCAACAAAACGCAGTTTTCTCAAGTGTGGTGATCTTGCAGAAGGGTCTACAAATGTGCTAACTGCATCACAGGAAGAGCAAAAATCAAATGCAGAAACTTGAAAGGTTACCGTCAGATCAGCTCCCCTGTGCTTCTTGTGCCGGCTGAGGAGGGGGTTCGGCTTGCCTGCCATGCCGTCCCGGTGCCTTCGACTTGATATGTGCTGAAACAACAAAGCAAAAACAAACATTTACTTAGCAGTTAGCACTTGAAGAATAATCGCGCAGTGCCTGAAGATTTTAGTGATGCAATTTACGAGATTTTCATGATTTGAGCTGTTGTTATGCCATTTTCTTTGTTTTCTCTGATTGCAAGCTAAAATTTGAGATCCGAGCTCTGTATGGTGGCAGTGAACTCCACTCAACTCGATTTACAACAAGCAGTAATTTTACATGACAAACATTTTGAAGGTCTGCAATGGATTTCCATCCACTTCGATGGGGAAAGATAATTTAAAGAGACACTTGACTCATTGAGTCATTTTCAGTAGTCAAAAGTTCATATTTTGTCTATAATTAATGTGGTAACGTCATTATTTTTCATGTACAATCAGTACTTTTAAAAAGTAATATTTCTACTTGCTGTCGACTGATGATGACATCACCTGTGCTGAGGAAGTAGGAAATGACCAATCATGGCTCAGTTTGCTGACCAACCCAGTAAACAGGTGAGACATGATTGGTCATGACCTACTTCCTCAGCACAGGTGATGTCATCATCAGTCGACAGCAAGTAGAAAAATTACTCTTTTTTTCTTTTCTTTTTTTTTGTATTAATTGTACATGAAAAATAATGAAGTTACCACATTAATTATTGACAAAATATTAACTTTTCACTGCTGAAAATTGTTCAATGAGTCAAGTATTCCTTTAAGATACACAAGTTCTGAAATTAAACTTGTATTTTAAGGAACTACTTTATGTCTATTACAGTAAGGACATTGATTAATTGATTGACTAATTGATTGAAATATTTATTGATAACAAAGGATGTTTACAAACATACAATAGCTACCAAAGGGATAAAAATACAATAACGTCATGGGCTTATTTCCATTGTGGACATGAGTCTTGAGAATAAATAAATAAATAAATAAATGAATCAACCAATCAACCAATCAATCAATCAAGGTTTGAGCAAATCTCTTTTTTTGCCCCTGCATTTTAATTATTATCATATTAACTATAGCATTAACTACAAACAAATGATATTATACAGTGATCCAGGCCCAACTTCATATTGTTGGTGATGGGGTAACTATTTCTGTCCATATGGTATCCATTGAAAAACATCTCGAACCTCTTCCACATACCTGTTTGAGTTGCAGTTCAGAATTGACCCGCACATTGCAGATCTCACAGTGGAAGGTTCTTTCCTGAGTGTCGGGGTCCACTGGGCCGCCTCCCTGCTCCCCACTGGGCTTGGGACCCAAACGTGGATACGCCTTGATGGGGCCCAGCCCACTCCGAGCCTCCAAAATTGTTTTGTGTTTGGTACCTGCACACACGCACACACAAGCACACATCAGTATTACTATGAACTATTTCTAAATGTTTCTTTTTAATGTTCACAAGTGTCATGAACAAAGGAAAATGTATGGGCGCCATACATGATCTCAATAGCTCAGTGTATTGCAAATGTAGTACGAAGCGTGTCCCCTAAAGAACGCTATTCATACAGCTGCGCAGCAGGTGAGCCCCAAGAGGTGAACTGAAGTTTATCATCCATGTGAGTTCGATTACAATTGTCGATTGAAGTTCAACTGGGTGGATATGGGGGAGGTTAATGTATAGTAGACAAAATGCCACGTGTGTCCCATGTGTAACGTTACTGCATCCATATAAGTTTTATTTTATTGCATCTAATTATGGGCTGTGGAGTCTGGATGAAGGCATTTGGTGTTTGTATTTATATATTTTTTTGTTGTTGTAGCACTACAACACCAAGTGATTATGGTGCTGTAGTTAGTGTTGTTTAGGATTATGATTGGATATGTATTAGTGTGACAATAATAGTCAACAATTCCACCAAGTGTTTATCTGCATAGAAAGACATATAGAAGCCATATAAATGAAATACCTAAGCAGGGAATTCAGAGAATTTGTTTGTGAATACGATATCCACGGTTGAAGATAATTGCTGAAAACATGCAACTATTGCAACAATTTTTTCACCATTTCAGTCTTCCTGATGTTTTGGGTGAAGCTAAAACGGTGCCACGTAACACACTTTGGTGTCCGGCATTAGTTTCCCCTGTAAATAAAAAAAATAGCACCATTGTTCAAACTAGTGGTTACCCGACACAATTGCAACATGTAGTTAGCTGGCTTACTATGTCTTCATCACGAAAATGCATCATGCCTTTGTATATTCTCCCTGACGTGGTCGATTTAGAGCGCCTTGTGGTTGACCTTGAGTGCACACAGCACGCTGAGAAAGACAGAAGAGTGTGGAGGGTGGAAACAAACTAAAAGGTCAACTTTCGAGTGAGTGTGTAATTGTCACGGTGTGTAAAAGCCCAGTGACTGACTATGCATGGGATATTGTTCATATTCCAGCTACCGGAGGCTTTAAGCAGCTATATTTTTGCTGATGAAACTGTTATATGCAAGCGTAAGAAAGATGCTAGACGAAGTAGCATCCATTTTTCCAGGACAGTAGTGTTGTTTGATTGACAGCTGACAGTTGAGTTGGGCCTAGTTTCAATGCATTCAAGCAGACACGCCCACAGTGTTAGATATTGGAGAGGTTTTTTTTGTTTTGTTTTGTTTTAGCATCATTCTGTCGTGTTTCGGTTTTGGGGGGTTGGGTTTTGGTTTAGTTTGGGGTGTTTATGTTGTCTGTTGTCCGGTTTTGTCTCCCCTAGTGTCGTCATAGTTAACCTCGTCCACCTGTGTGTAGCTCCCCGCCCCGTTTGTATTTCTAAGTAGTGGCGTCTGCCTGCTGTGTTTCCCAGGTGTGTCTTGTTAGTGTCTCGTTAGTGTTGTATTTCATCAGTGGGGTTTGTTCACGGGTTGAGGTAGCATTGTCTTGTCTGGTCTTGTCCTGGTGTGGTGCTTTGTTGCTGTTGGGTCAAGTTCGTCTACGTCTGGTCAAGTTTCCCTACGTCTGGTCAAGTTTCTCCACGTCTGGTCAAGTGTCTCTCGTCCAAGCCAAAGTGTTCTCTCTCACATCCTGCCAAGTCTGTCCACGTCCTGTCGTCTGTCTTGCCCATGTCTGTCCATGTCCTGCAAAGTTTGTCCACGTCATGCCCAGCCTGTCCACATTCAGTCCAGTCACTCACGTCCCATCCGGTCTTCTACTTGGTTCTAGTAAATCAAGTTATTCTCATTCCTGTTTATTTCCCAGCCTTGTTTCTCCGCCTTTGGGTCCATCCACCACATCCATACCCCACATATCTTAACACATTCAAATTGAGCAGGATTTCCAATGGCCCTCTTTTATACACGACATTTATTTTTACTTGACAGGCAATTCTGTGGTGCAGACTTTTGATGGTGTCCGCAGAATCACTCTGACATACAATCACATCAATCAAATGATGCCTCATGGACTATAAAAATGAAATATGCAGCAAATTAGAGAGATGTTGATTAAAAACGAGGTTAAATGTTTGCCTTATGTCTGCATTTAAAAGTTATATTGCTACTGGGAATATACAGAAGGGTCATGTTGTTGACTCTTGAAGTGTATCAGTGTCAATCACTTGATCATGTTCTACATCAACAGCTTACATCACCACCTCTTCTATGCCCCCTTGCCCTTGAAGGAAAGCCATTGGCTCAGGCTTGACTCTCCCAAATCCCTTTGAACAGAGTTAAGGTTACAGAATAATGGGGCGGGGTAGGGGTGAGTTGCACGGAGGCTCCACTGAGGACAACGAAGGCTGCTTTCACTCAAGGGCAGAAATGTTCTCTTGGGGTGTCTTCTATTTCGGTCAGAAAATGGATAGTGCAGCGGATTTGTTGTCTTTGTAAACTTGACTCACACGTGTAAACCAACACATCCAAGCACACCCAGAAGCACATTTCTGTAAATAAAAACTGCGGCAATGTGTTTGCCTAAATGTTTGACAGCATTACACACACTTTCTTTCCTGTCACTCTTCGATTCCCTTCTGGGCGCTTTCTCTGTGTCAGTGCTGCCTGCACATGTCTTTATTTTTAGACCCTGCAAACATGCTCAGTTTTGTTTTGGAGAATGAGCGCAGGTCATTGATTCCAGAACATTCCAGCTCATTTGGAGGGGGCTGGACTTCATAGTCATCTTTTGAGGATTGGTTCTTTTTATACTCAGACTTGCAGACACAAGTCATTCAAATTGATTGTTGAATGTAAATGTCTTTATTTGTAGGCTCAAGTGGCAAGTTTTTAGTGCATCAGTAGCCTTTTATTTGTTGCATATATCATTGTAGAAATAAATCCTAATACAGGACAAACTCAAACAAAGTCTCAAACAAGTGAACAACAAATTGCACAGGAATATAAAGGCGTTGAAACCTGCCTTTCCAAAGCCTAAAAGAAATACAGTATAACCCCGAATAAGGGCAGATTTAACAGATCCCTCAGAGCAGAAAAAAAAAAGGTCACATGGAGGGCAAGGAGGATTAAAACAGGCAGACGCTGAGAAAGTGACGTCTTGTTGCATGGAGAAAAGCTCCATGTTTTTCTTTCACATAAACATCTTTAGCGCAAACTATTTCAAGAAGAAGGCCTTGGGCTACGGAGACGAGCTGCATGTAGCCAAAGGACGAGAGGAAATAATCGTGTTCATCTCCGGTAGTCTAATTCTTCATGACAATAATATATTCACAGGGATCCGTGACTTATTTTGTTGAAAGTCAACAGGTGGGTACACATTTCATGCACATTTAACCATGTATGTAAGTTAAGGTTTGTTGCACACTCTGGGGCATAATCACTAAGAATGTGCTGCATCCGGTAATAGTGCGAAATATTGCACCACAACTGCACCCGTAGTCTGCGCCCAGTTGCCTACCTAATCACTAAGGATATTGCTCTAATCATATACGGGCGCAATTGGAGCACATTTACGCCTGATTTACCACACATGGCAATGGATTTGCGCCAAGAACGTTGTTGTTATAGCAACGGTTGCGAGAAAGATGACATTATCAGAAAGCGAGGTTGGATCAAGAGTAAGCGTTTAGAGCACCATTAAGCTGTACAGAGCAGAGAGGATGATAACGAGGTCATTCATTCATAACATACAAATTATTAGTGCGATCGTTTCTTAAAAATAGTTTTTTAGAGGTTGGCGTGGGCGTAAGTATGCATCTGGCACGAAAAAATGATCGTAAAATGCCTCCCCGCCATTGCCGATCAGCCCGGGTTACGTTATGTGTCCTAAACTAACACGGAAATATTTCCCCCTCTCTCTCCTCTCTGCGTGATCTGCCGTGGATGTTGTGTTGCAAATGGCACGCACTGCTGTCATGATTCCGGGATCGAGGTTGCGTCAGGATAATACATGCTTTCCAAAAACGTTACTTGCGTCACGCAAACTTCATGTGGCTGTTTGCGCTGGCGTTAGTGAATTAGAGGCTGTATATCAATGAGCCTCATTTGCATTGGGGTGGGCATATTTTGCATCAAATGTATGCAAATTACTTAATTTACATACGTGCAAATAACACTGGGCACCGTGACGCAATCTGTTTGGCCACGCACATAGTGACCGATTTCCCCATCTGCGCGTGTTTACTAAATTAGCCGCTCCCAGATTGCTCCATTTTTGCCAGTTAGCGCGGTGCAAAGGCGGCACAAACCTTTAGTGAATAGGCCCCTCTGTGCTATCTACAGAGGTTATGTAGCTTCAATAACACTATGGCAAAAAAAAAACAAAAAAAACATGAACATCACAATATGGAGTCAAGTTTATAGAAAAGTCGCACCAGACTGTGAGTGTAGGACGTCCACCAAATTTAATTGTTATATTTATAAACAATGTAAATTATGAATGTTTAGTTATACATTACAACATTGATAGTTAAATATGTCAAGTGCCTTTATTTTAGATTTCATTTAATAATATATTTATGTTAAATGAAGTCTAGAAAGATTGTCTTTTTCTTTTTTTTTTAATTAAAAGTAGCCCATTTATGTAAAGTGGATCCATAAGACTCCTTTTTTTTTTTTTTTTTTTAATTAAAAATAATTATGGGAAATCAAAAAGGTTGTACTGTTATATTTTATTTTTAATAAAAACTAACTTTATCCTTAAATGTCACTGCTAAAAATGAACTTCCAATTCAGTGGCAAAATCAGGTGTTATTTTTATGTTCAGCAGTAGTGCTGAATGTAACTATTAAAGTAGCTTGTTATCTAATTTAGTTACTTTTAAAAAGTAACTAAATTAGATAACAAGCTATCAGCATAATCAGTAACGTAACTAAGTTACTTTTTTTTAAAGGTAACTGTGGCACACGATGTGACACCCAATCCTGGTTGGGAATCACATGTCATGTGTGAGCATGTAACATGGGATGTTAGAAGATATTGATCAGTACTCTATAATCTAGAACCTTCACAAGGTCATCCACAGGTTTGGAGCATTACCCAAATCAAGATGAACGATGGTATTTCAAGACTTTTGTATGTCTGCTTGTTCCATACAAGACCCACCTTTGTTGTGAGCCTCTAGTTGTGACAAAGAATTGACTGCCACCTTGCACAAGGAGCAATACAGCAGCTTCTTTGCCTTGTCCTCCTCTGTCTCCGGGTTGGATGGGCTGCCGGAGGCCGAGGGCCCAGTGGCTCCCGAGACCAGGGGCGGCTCTGAGTTGGGGATGCTGCTGCCTGGCGATGAGGAAGAAGTGGAGCTCGTGGGAGGGGTGGAAGTGGTCAGGGTGGGATATTCAGCGGCTGAATCTATGGGTGGGCTAGGTGGGGTGGTCTGGGGGGGAAGAGGTTCTGTAGGAAGCAGGGGCCCATTTAACAGAGGTTGTGTTTCATCTGCAGAGATAGAAAAAAATAATACATTAACTCATTTGTTCCCCAAAACACATATACGTTCTATTTTAAATATTACCATGATCCCAAAGACATATTTATACGTCTTTTTTTTTTTTTAATGCTAGAACATACAGAAGTCTTTGATGCAGCCTCTGAACTGAAGAGAATGCTTGAAGCATGGTAGTTATTACAAAAACGGTCAGCAGGTGACAGCAGAGTATAAGAGATCAACCCGGGCCATGTTGCAAAAGGCTCTTTTTCCCACTGTTTAATTAAAACATATCCATCCATCCATTTTCTGAACCGCTTGTTCCTCACAAGGGTCGTGGAGGGTGCTGGAGCCTATCCCAGCTGGCTATTGGCAGTAGGAGGGGTACACCCTGTACTGGTTGCCAGCCAATCGCAGACTGTTTAAAACAGATTTGTGAATAATGATGAAACTTAGCTATATTCTCATGCTAATTGCTGTAAAACTGAAACAGAAGACTCTAATCTTTCTTTTGGTAGGTTTCATGTTTTTATAACAAAAGATCACAATATTCTGCGGGCCTTGCAAAATCAGTCAAAATCCAATAAAACAGCCAGGAGCTTCAGTGAAAAAGGCTGGGAGTGAATGAGTTAAATACAGTGATGAAGTGTCATTAAATTGTTGTTAAAAAGGTAAACATTTACATGCTTTAATTTGGGCTCAGTGTATTTAAATGTGGTGAAGCGAGTGTGAAGTGAAACCACAAGGCCAACCATGTGGCGATCACACAAACCAAAGTAAAGCACTTGCAGGTGCAAGTCAAATAGTTTCATTTCCGACTGCACATGGCAAAAATAATGAAAAACATTTTGTACATTTGACATCAAAAAGATGAGAGCGCATATTTCCGGCAGTCACAGGAATGCCTTTTGTTGGGAGGTGTATGTTTTACTTGATTGAAATGTTTATTTGAGGTAGAAAGCCGACACTGCAGCTTGTCCACTTTGGTTCTTTCCCACACAGCTGTTACTTTTGGCCGTGCTGAAGCTCAGGCATGGCACACACTTTGTCACAGGCCAAGGCAGGAAGTACAAAGAAAATGGAATGAAGTGAGATGTCCTTTGACTCGGACTCCCACCTTACTGTACTTCCCATTTCTCCATGTTTTTGTTATCTTTCTTTTATATTCTCTAGATGTTTGAGAACCTGTTAAAATCGACATGTATACACACACACATGTTTTAGATCATCCTTACGCCATGCCTGTGGTATTCACCCTGGGTGTTGTCAGAATAAGACGCCCTAAGTTTGGGTGGGTTACTCACCCCCACCCCCAATGAGGAGGGACCCTTAAGACAAAAATCCCCTGGAAGTAGAGCCAAATTGAGCATCACGGTAAAGCCCCGACCTTATTATGGCATTAAAAGGCTATTATGAGATATTTGTGGTAAGAAAACAAATACTGATTTAAACCACTCAATTGCCTTTTAAAGATTGCCGCTTGCTTTGTCATGACAGGCCATACTCGTATATTTATGTTCCATGAGATCATTTTGGAGTTATGTAAACGGAAACTACATCCACAATTTCATTACATCACATCAGATGAACATGCCATCATAAAAGCTTTCCATTCCAGCGACTTCCAAAATCACAATCTTCTCTTTTCCACACAGGTTTGGAGGATTCCAGCTGCAGAGCCGCTGCCTGCAGGGTGGTGTCAAACAGATGTTCTTTTGGAGAGAGCTTATTTCTCACTATGTTTTGGTAGAAATAGAGCCCTCTCATTTGTCCCATGCTGTGAGCCAGTGTTTGACAGTCTTTACATGGCAAATATGAGCAGGATGCTTGCAAAGCTTAACAGTGGTTGCAATGCAAGTCGATTAAGGCGGAAGCTTGAGTAGATTCTAATGCAAATTGAGCACACATTACACACGCACACATCCAAATTCTAATACAGAAAATGTGATTTGAATTAAAGTTGGGAGGACTTATTGATAAAGGATCAATGGGACTGTGCCATACCAAACCTCCACATCTGGTCAAGCTCATATCACAGCTGAATGCCTCTTCGCCTATGAACCAGGTCATCCAAAGGCTAAACCCCTCTAAGCAACACTAACACAAATCCCTTTTTGTCACTGCCATTGGTTATGGGGATTACCTCAAGATTTGCAAATTATCCATCCATCTATTTTCTTGACTACTTATACCTCACAAGGGTCGCGGGGGGTGCTGGAGCCTATCTCAGCTGGCTTTGGGCAGTAGGCGGGGTACACCCTGGGCTGGTTGACAGCCAATCGCAGGATTTGCTAATTACCATATGTTTTTTTTTTTTACATTGGGAATTTGTCACTGACAGCGTGTTCTCCACAAAGCACCGATAGCGCCAATTAAAGACTGACAAGTGACCTTCCTTCCTGATAGTCTGCCTCAACTCCAAACAGCAGAAACATTCACTAAGGGGGGGTGGGTGTGGAGGTCAACAAAGCCAGCTAACTCAGTCCAGATGCTTTATAGTACTCTGCTGTGTCTGCATACTTAATCCATGTCAGGAAATTAAAGTTATGTATCATATGCTGTTGGTTTGTTGGTAAAATCGTGGGATATTTCAGACAGCCTTTTTGGTTGAACCAAAGGAATGTTGGTTGTTTGATGAGAGTTACAAATTGAGCCAGATGACTCAACTGTAACATTATCTGTCATAGATTTTTGGAAATGCCAAAACATTGGGATTATCCAATTATGTTGTGGTCAGCTGCAACCGCCAACACATAAACTTTATGGAACACGGAAAGTCCAACTCTATTGTAGTAAACAATTCAAATGTAAAGGGAGGAAAAAATAAGCAAGTGTTGTACTTCATTAGCCTATATCAATCATACTGGACTGATGTTAACCCTGCCATATGATAAAAACAAACTACAAAAATATAAAACGAGGCTTGAAATTTGTGAAAAATCAAGCCATTCCTCAAATTGTCAATTAAATGCCACACATTATTTTTTATACCTACACATCCCTGTGTTTAAGTTGTGAAAATTGCTTTCTACGACACAACAAGAGATGCTAGCCACCAGCTAGCTTGCGAGCTACCTAGGGTGACACGAGGCTAGCAGGTGGATGACGGGCTCTTCCGTGGTGTTGTGTCAGTGTGTGGGTCCACATAACAGAGAGACGCTTTAGCAAAAGTTAGCACTTATTAAACACAATAGCGCACGTCTTTCAGCATGTGTCTCATACTACATGACAGACATTTGAGCACATACTTCTTGCTAGTAGTTATACTACGGTATACTTGGAATTCTTTAGCATACATAAGAACATATTGTGGAAGCCTATATAACACAAAACACAAATTGGGAATTTAAAGTAGAACTTTAAGATGTCATGTAAATTGTGACATCCATGGAAAAAGCATTTTTGGAATGTAATCATAGCTATAGCTAGCCAGCTGTAGCTATTTTGGTTGAAATGGCCCAAGTACACTTACAACTAAGTAGCCTAAATTGTAATCGCGTCAAATAACCACTAATGTGAATGAAATTCTTATACAATGGTAGAGTGGGGACTACAATGCCAAACTCTAAAGTGCATCTTGTGGCTCTGTTTTAGCCACAGCCACTAAAGCAGGAAAACTGAAATAGTGAAAAACATTTTTAACGCTATATTGGGTACTATATATAGTCCTCAGTCTTTTCACGTTTTCAGTTATTACCATACAAACTTAGTCTCATATTGTATGTTGCACCATAAGAGAGGCTTCTGCAATTGGCATTTCACAAAGCCGCTTCCCCCATAGTTATTGTGACTACTTGTCTGACAAACTTTTAACATTACACTCCCACTGTCTGTATAAACAGGATCACCTTGTTACTGTAGCTGGTTAAGCTCGCTAGCAGCAGGGCTATAAAAGATCACTTAATTGTTTATGATGGATGAGCTCTGAAACTCAATCCCATCCTGAGAGAGCTGATCCTCATTCAAAATGCAGGCCGATCCCTCTACCTTGGTATACTGTATCTGTATCTTGCAAGCATGGGCCTTTTCAACATCATGATCATACACATGTTTAATCTCTTGTTGATTTTGTAACACATTCCATGTACAAGACAAATGTGTCTGTCCTGTCATGATTTTATCCCAACAACCACTAGAATGAAAAACCCTATCAACACTGTGTAACTTAACACTGTGTAGGCCATTGGCATGCAACCCGAGTGCTCACATTAAAGTCATCTTCTTTAATTGACCTTGGGTGTGCGTGTACCCGTAAGGATGAGTGGACCAAAGGTTGCAACAATAACAAGGTCCAACATGAGAGTGGGTGCATCAGAGAGTAGCGGGAAGAAAAAGATGAAGTTGAGTTCCGTCAAGTTAACAGCTGCTTCTTCATCCACCACAGAGTCAAACCCTCAGCCCACCACACCAAATCCCTCAACGCAAAGCGTCTCTTCTCCAGAAGGCCCACTTGGATAGATCAACAGCATGGAAAAATGACTCCATAAATCTCCTTTTTCTCCCTTAGAAGTGTCAGTACTCACTGCTAGATATATATGGTACACATTGAATACATTAGTTGATATGACTTAAAAGTATGAGATCTGTACACTAGGACCTCCAGTGTATATTTTTTCTCTGACCACATCTTAGTGAGCGACAGTATCAGCAATCAGCAGCAAACGCTCCAATGAGAATGAGGCAGTTAACAGAATTAAGTTTTATTGACCTTCTAACAGCCAGTTTGCAACACCCTGTCATTAAAAACACGAGTCGACATAAACAGCACGCTTACGTTATCGGGGCGATCAAAAATGACGTCATCTTTTCCCAAATCAGCAGATATTTTATCGGGTCGATAAATATCGTGCATCCTTAGTCATCCTTACCGCAGTTCACTGTTGCTTCATTTGTCATGTCAGGCTTACTGTAGTGCTTTTGTTTGCTTGTGTTTCTATGATACTTTGAATTGTGATATGTTGATACAACATTAATTATTGAATATTTTTGTTATTCCAGGTGCCTGTTTTTTCCAGAGTAAACCTTCTCAATTCCACTGCTGTACTGCAGGTTCCAACTCTTAACACCGACAGTGAACTTTTCAAAGAAAGTACTTACTTTTAATGTTGTAAACAAAACTTCAAGTGTTTTATACTGCTTTTATTGAAAGTGTTTTATTTAACTTGGTCCATTATCTGCTGGTACGCACCGAGCATTGAACCTATTCATAAAGACAGACTGGCGAGAAAGCCAAATAGCATTGTGACTATACACACCTTATTTTACACAACTATCTACACTTTCTGCTCTTTGGAGTCCATCATGAGTTGGCCCTCCCCCATTATTCAATAACTTGAACGTAAAGGTAAGTTGCATGGGTTCTTGCTTAGCACCAATCCACAAACTCTTCACGGAAATTGTTACACACATATCAAAAACCGTAGCTCTCTTCCTCGCATTTTACACAAAACACAGTTAAATCGTTGTTCTTGGCCCAGTGGGATGAACCGAAGTGAAACCACACACAGATACATTCACATGCATCAAAGAGGCCAAACAGGAAGACACAAGGTTTAGGGTCACAAGAAGTAGATTCTTTCACATGTTTCTACTTTGTGATGCCAATAATAGCAGGTTTTTTTTGGCTCACCATGTTGGAATGCTCTTTGATGGCGATTTCCAATCCCTCTGAGGGATGGAGAGCAAACCAAACGGACCTCTTGCTATTCTGGGTTTGGTAACACAACAATCTTCACTTGTAAAAATATTTTTGTGGGTCAAAAAAAAGAGTCAAAGAGGGTGAAAAGTTCATGTCTTTGTGTATAAAATATAACGACGTTTTGGCATTTATCTATTACAGCCTTGATCCGACCCTCAAGTTTGCTGCGCAGCTTCCACTCACTAAGGTGGAAATGTCTGGTAAACAATAAGCCACATGCAGGAACCTTTGTAAATGTCACCAAAACATGGCAGCTCTGTGGCCTGGTGCATGATCCAAGGACAAGCGGTGACACTGAGGGAATGGAAAATGCGGCATGCAGAAAGGAACAGACAGGAGGCACACAGCCTCGAGGTTAAAGCTAGAAATACAAAGATGAGCTGAGCGGAGCTGATGGATGAAGCGATTCCGAGAAAACGAACACAACTGAACGGGAGAAGCTTGGATCATGACTCTTATGCCTGTCCAACTATTACTAATGTTTGTTCAATGGCGCCATTTGAATTGTCAGGCAAGTTACTTTCAATTTCATTGCCGCTATTTGAAAGTTGTAGGTTGTACAGTTATATTATAAAAATCTGAGGTTCAACAAGTATGAGCTTTCAATTTAGTACGCTCCAGACAATGATGTCGAAATCTGGCATTAAATAAAGAGGAGCAGACAATTTTACTGAAATGTTATTAGTAATGCCTTACATCATTACATTACAACATAAAAAAAAGATAGTTACTGTAAATGTGCTGGTGTAATAGCGCATTCCGCCCACCACTGCTCACAAGTCACAAAACATAAACTATTTGCACAAAAACAAGCATGCACTCCACTCCTTGAGGAGATGCCAAGGGAATGCCCTGCTGCTCATGTTCAAAACGTGTTTACATTTAACAGATGGAGAACATAACTGTGGTTAGACTTAATTAAAACAAGATATTATTTCTGGCACACGTGTGATTTGTCCTCTTTGAACACCCGGTTACAAATGGTGGCCAGACGACAACCGAAAGCAAGGAAAGGCCTTCTCAGATTTTTGCTATTGTAGACAATGAGCAAGTAAAACAGCACTTCTGGTTTAATGTAATCTGACTGGCACGAGTGTTGTGATCATTTACAGCTGGAAATGTTTATCACAGAGTAAAGACGCTGGAATTCAACCAGTTTTCTTCACTCTGACAGTAATACACTTATGGGTTAGACACGATATTCTCATCGGATCTGCAACAGGGAGGGCTGTGAGTGGTCAATCATGATCAATTAAACCTCAAGCGGCTCCTTTCGTTCCCTTTAACTGGTACGCAAGCGCAACATAGTGAAAGCATTTCTGCAAAACACCCAATTATTGATGTGACGCCCCTCATTGCTGTACCTTATAGATTTGCATGATAATTTGTTGAAATTGTTAGTTGCAAGCTACCAACCTATAAATCGGCATTGATACAGTCACCACAGAGTCGTCAGCAGTTTGCCTCAGCAACACTGACTTTGTATTTGATATTCTTGACTATTTTACATTTCATTTTCCAAGCAAAGATAAGCACCAGTGCCATTTCTGCCTGCGATTGTGTGAAGCATTTTCTGCTCTGTCACCTTGTTTGCTGGTCTCGCTATCAGAGGCGGCGCCCGGGGCTCCTGGAGGAGACGGAGAGGTGGTGGGGGTCACAGTCTGAGGCTTGTCGCCATCTTGACAGCGACTCTTCGATGTCTCGATGCCTTTGACTCTCCTGGCATGGCGGTTTCCTTTGTAGTGGGCTTCGGCTTGGTTCTGGATAGCAACACAAAACAAACGTGGAAGGTGAACCCAAATCACAAGAAAGAAAGAAAGAAAGAAAGAAAGAAAGATTGCAGTGTTTTCATCTCAGACACTACATTAATGTGGCAACAGAGCTAACACAATACACCAGACCAAAAAAAAATAAAAATATCAACAATAGAAAGGCATATTGTACAGTAAACATTTTTAATATTGCACCATGGTACACATTGTTATATATGACTGTATGCCCAAGTTAACTTAATATACAAAATATTTACAAAAATACAATACAAAAATACAAAAAGTAATATTTACTATAAGAAAATTAAAAAACAAGTATTTCCCCACTTGGAAATTCTAAGTACATTTTACCAGTTTATTAAAATAAATAAATAAATAAATAAATAAATAAATAAATAAACTTAAGTGTTGACGAACGAACTCCCCTGTGGAACATTTTTGATCCGTACACTGTAAAAAAAAAAAAAAAAAAACTAGTATTTTTTTCCCCACTCAGAATTCTTTTAGTACATTTCACCAGTTCATTAAAAAATAAATAAATAAATAAATAAATAAATAATAATAATAATAATAATAATAATAATAATACTCAAGCATTGAGGAACAAACTCATAACCTTCAGCCACTCTACCACCTGAGCCATGCCACTCTTGCTGTTTGCCACGATACTGCATTGCTGATGTGTCAAAAATGAGACCAAAAACGGGTCTCTTGGAGTTACAAGGATTCCCCCTGTCACCATCAATATACAAATACACAGCAGGAGTGGCATGGCTCAGGTGGTAGAGTGGTTGTCCCCCAACCTGAAGGATGTGAGGTTTATCCCTCAACCCTTGAGTCCTTGAGGAGCTTTTGTTTTATTTTATTTTATTTTATTTTATTTTTTATTTATTTTTTAAATAATAAACTGGTCAAATGTACTCAAAACTCTCCTTGTAAAATTTACTTAGAATTTTTGAGTGAAAGAAAGTGAAAAACGTGTTTTTACAGTGAACAGCAAAATAATTATGTTAATGGCCTGAAACAAAAATACAGATAAATCGGAACACGTATTAACCAGTAAGTTTGCAGCCACATGCATGTTATTCTATCGTGAGACTGTGCCACAGACGACAGGCTGGTTTACAGAGACACATGAGATGGATGGGACCAAAACCTGCAAAGATAGAGACACTTGAGACCATTTTGTCCTCCTTTGTTCTTCACTCATCACTTATTTGTAATTTCTCTTGCAGAGTTTTCCAATTAAAAGTAAATGTCATTGTCGCTGAACACACACACACACTTGTGAAACATCACTGCAAAGTTCTCAGATACATCGTCTGCAAGTCTAAACTTTCTGACACTGGCTCCAGCTTTTATTATTACCGGACTGATAATGTCAGTACTGCGGGTCACTGAGATGCTTGTTCTACTTGGTAGGTCCATAAACTTCTCGCAGCCCCTTTCCTAAACACTGCCTGTTATTATACAGCATTTAATCAATGGGTTGCCGGCTTTTATGGTTCCCAAAGAGACAAAGACACCACATATCATGGGGGGATCACAACCCTGCATACTTGGTTGTCGAGTGAAAAGCACCTTAAAAAAAAAAAAAAAAACTCACACTGAATGATCAACGTATAATCTAGGAATCGGGAGGTTTTCAAGAAAAAATATAATCTTCCTGTATTAAAAGAGATAATGTTTCTGAGATTTATTGCAGGAACTAATCTCTGTTTGAAACATTCGCCACGAGCTAATGTGTTTGCACAGAGAGTAAACAAGCAAGGTGAACCATTCATCAGGAGGCGTCTGGGGAGTCTTTGTTTGGGTATCTGCGGAGAGGTATGCGAGGCCGGCACAACATGGCGGATGAGACGCAAGGTTGCTATATTGAGCTGTTGCTACAAAATATGAAATAAGTAAGTGGATGTAGGACATTTTCACATCTCTGTCTACCACCTGTTCATTTTATCTTTGACTTTATTATCCCCATCATAAAGGTTTAAGTGTCCCAAGTTCCCAACAATTAAAAACACAACATTTTAGAGTAGCGCTCGTGTGAGCAGATGTGCAAAGTGGGGTAGTAAAATTGTATTGAGACAATTCATGAAGATGATTATTATTTTTTTAAGTTGCTGTCTCAGTCAGAGACCCTCCTGGGGTCTTGACGGGCTGCTGACAGCTGCCTCGAGTGCTGACAGGCTTGGACAATTTATCTGACACTTAGGCCATTGACCACAGGCTGAGGGGACAGATAGACCAGCTTGATAAAGGCGGTGATGGGTGGGCGTGCCCGCTCGTGTTTGTTTGCTGTATGACACGCATAATCTGGCACTGCAACGTCAAGGCAGTGGCTGGACTGACTTAGAAGATCATGTTTTTCTTCTGTATCACTCGCGGGTCCTCTGTAACCACTCTGTAAGTAAGCCACTCACATTATGTGGAGTCAGATTTTCAAATTTATGAGCCAAACAAGAGTGTCGTGACAGTCTGGCATTAAAAACTGGTAAACAAATGATATCAACATTCTTTTCACACACGTAATATTTGGACATAAAAGTGTTGCATTTCCAGCAGTTCAGAGAGAACATATTAGCAATCACCATTTCTTACTTATTCAAACTGCTCAGTGGTTTGCACAAAAAAAACAAAAAAACATTTCAATAGGCCAGTTTTGAGAATTATTTGAGGTTACATATTTTGTTCCATGTTTAATGTTTCTTTTGGAGCGAGCATACTGCAGCTGATTTCACAGCTGGCTAGGTCCCAATGACACAAGACGTGTCACCAGTTGGCCGGCTCATACGTCAAGGTGTTTTTAAAGCCGAACAACGATGCTGACTGAATCATTGTCCTGCTTGAGGTTGCACAAATCGTCAGTCAGTAATCGATTGCGTGAAATAAACTTTCGCAGGTGGTTTTAATAGTTTTGTTTAAAAATGTTTAGCCCGTGTAACTTTAGTTTGGGAGAAATATCAGATGCAATCATGGGAAATTGCTTGCTCCAAACAACGACAGTAGCCAGGTGTGTTCGGTTTATCTAACGGGAGCTTATTTTGCTGCAGTGCAATCAGTCACATTCAAATGAACTGTGATGATTTATGAGGGTTATTTTCTAACTAACTTTGTTTATACTCAAGAATAGGTGGAAGCTGATTATTCCTTCTGTGGGGATAGTGAAAGTCGCCACATCTGTAGAATGTTTCATTTGACAGCTTGTTTTTTTTTCCGTGCAGACATCAGACCACATATTTTTTTTCTCAGGTGGCATATCAAGGACATACTATGGCATTGAAGGCCACCATTTTGGGCCCATGTCAGAGGTCGTTTTGATTTTCCACATACTGAGATTCCATCACATGGATAAATTGAGAACATTAAAACTTAAAATTGGCAATTCACGACGAGGCGGACAGTAATTTTCTAAGGCTTAAAGCATTAACTGCCACATCGGTATGAGCGATTATTGTCATACATAGCCTACATAAACATGTAATTATGTGTAAATATGTATAAATGTCACACTTTAGTCACAGATTACATCATGTTACTGCTCCAAAAGCTAACTGCAGTATCACCATTCATTCTAATGTTTTTTTTCCCCATTTCCTCTCCATGCTTCTCTGATATGTTGATAATGGAAATGCTAGTCTTGACAGTCACGCAAATGTTGACATTAGTACTATTTTTTTTTAGAAACCACATCGCTGTCACACCGACTTGTACAGATTAATAGGGTGGTCACGACTGCCGCAATATGAGTGTAATCAAGGAGTGGTAAACATAGGAACCATGGTGTCTAGTGTATATCTCTTTGCAGGGTCTCTGCATCTGTAGTAGAATGAGGGTGATGTCTGTCTGTCCGCTCTTTCATTGTGGCAGAGTACTGTCAGCCTTTTATTCGTCTGTGGTTTTGTGTGATCAGCAGCAGGCCTAAATACATGACAAACAAATTCATACAAATACACATGCCTGACAATGGAGCGCATGTGAGAGATGTCTGGACAAATTGGTTTGGAAAGGTGAAGAGAGACAGGAAAATTGCCACGCCAGTTACCGAGGTATTGCGTAACCTGAGGTGAGGTTGCGCACTCCCTCTCTTCGCCTCTTGCTCATGTATTTGAACAGGAAAGATGCAAATTCAGAAAATTTGATGATGAAATCATAGATAATGTTGGATTCAAAGGGTGGGTCGTTATAAAGCTCAGACCAAATTGACGCAGGTGAAGCTCTGCCTACCCTACCTGTTAAAGTAGTCTTAAAATGGGCAAACTAACCGATCAAGTGAGCGAGAGCCGTGTGTGGACGGAGGTGTGGAAAGTCAGAGACATGACCTCTCGGATAAAGTTGGTTATAAGAGCAGATATAGTTATTTGGCGGTGCATGGCGAGGCGGCCATCAAGGCTTTCTTAAGCTCTCCTGCTCAGCCAACAGGATTAACTGCCAGGCAGCTGAGTGTCAGTGGGAGGTCCTGCTTGCCCAAAATAAAAGGCATCTATACTGGGACCCACCAAAAAAGAAGAGTGACACACTGATTGCGTCTTCAGAGTAATTTAGACCATTTTTAACAGAAAACAGTTGTGTTTAAGGTATTCCTTAACTTTATACATAGTGTTATAATTTCCATATAAAAACGCGTGTGGGCTCATTTTTGGCATACGGTTGAAGATAAAGGCGTATTAGAATGTGTAATTTTTAATTCTACTGAGGACTACATTTACTCCCACCATCTGTTACAGGATGGAGGGTAGAGGACCCCGGTGCAGGGAAACAGGGCATGGAGGCAGAGGTGCAATCAAAACAAGATTTACCGTATTTTCCACACTATAAGGGGCACCTAAAAGCCTTAAATTTTTTCAAAAGCTGACCATGCACCTTATAATCAGGTGCGCCTTATATATGGATCAATATTGAGCCGCAACAGGTCTCGCTGTCAAGACGCTATCGGTGACCCTGCACGATCGGTGACGCGCATGCGCAGAAGATCCCGCCATCTTAGATCACTAGCTAATACTAATACTTTACCTCAGAGAAAATAATAAAACAGCTGTTTATTCATTTTGGGAGTGAATGGAGTTGTCAGAAAGCTGGTTTGTAATCTGTTAATAAAGTTTGACTGACCTATCTGACTGTTTTGTTGACATTCCCTTTAGCGCAGCACCATCTAATAGATGCATAACGTAACCCCAGCCTCTACTGTAGCGCCTTATATATGGAAAAAGTTTTAAAATATGTCATTTATTGAAGGTGCACCTTATAATGTGATGCGCCTTATAGTGCGGAAAATACAGTAATTAAACAAAAACAAGGATCTGGCTAACAAAAAAATTTATCCAACAAAAACCGCAATGCAAAACATGGGGGAACGCCTAGACAAAAACAGGCAGCATGATGGGAGGAAAACACAATGAATCAACGTGGACAGTGGGTAGACAAGAAAATAAATACACACACACTAATTGACACAATGAGACACAGCTGGGCAAGAAACAAGTGGCAGAGGATGCTGATTGGTTGACACATGAGGAAGGGTAGGCAAACACAGGTGGACATGACAATGCTTGACAAGACTAGGGAGGCACACCAGGACAACAAAACAAAACAAAACACAGATCATGGCTGAAACTTAAAGAAACATGAGGATAAAGATGAAACCCAAACTAAACCTGAACCGTGACAAAAGTAAAATAAAAAACTAACCAAAACCCAACCCAGACTGACACCATCAGAACTGAATTGACTTAAAATGAACATCTTTTGACATTTAACGGCAATAATAATAATAATAATAATAATAATAATAATAATAATAACCTTAAATGTCATTACTTTACACTGAAATTTAATGACTTTTACTAAATGAACCAAAAGATGTAATTATTTGACAGATGCTACGAAGTTTGTGTCCACTGAGGTTGATGTCAAATTTGACCAACATCTAGTAAAATTGATTTTAGATTTACTAGTCACTTTAAAATGAAGCAAAATGTCAAGAATGGTGTCAGACTTACTTATGTTTGGTGTGTTTGTAATTTCCATTGGAGAATGCTAACAACGTTAGCGAGAGGGACTTAGAAAAAGTCCAGAAAACTCTCTGTGTCCCATCACATTTGCACCTGTTCTTACAGAACAATGCTTCGAGTCATGTACTGCATATATGTAATTTTATGGGACAGTAGGCACAGTGTTCACCACTGTTCGAAACAGTCCAAAGAACTGCCTGTTATCCACCACAGGTTTTTCACAGTTCAGTGTAGCAGCATTGTCTGTATGTACGCATAGAAATATAATCTTTTTTTTTTTTTTTTGCTTTGCTGTCGTATGAATGTACCCTGAGAATAAGATTGATTTAAATGGGACAATAATCTCAAATAAGGAAAAAAGCCGGAGCACAGCAGCCACATTATGCATTTACTATGCAGAGGAATCAAAGGAGAAACTATGATGTGACAGCGAGGCTGCAGCTGCTGATTTAAAAAAAAAAAAAATGGACCGACTAGGACAATAACCAAGTACAATTGAAAGTGACGAAGCCATCGGCAGAGGGAGGTGGCCGTGAAGGAGAAAGGAAGCAAATAATTGGATCCTTATCAGACTAATTCTGCTGCAGTACTTGTGACATTGGTGAACGAGCCTGTGATGTCACAAATGCAGCACCCCATGCACCTACAAAACAGATGCTTATAAACCCAATGGATACTTCCCAACATGCACCGGGGCTGTCATGTCTTTGACAAATGTGCCTTAGTAATGGCAGATAATTTTTAAGCATTTCAATGCACTGAATAATGGACAGAGACAGAGAGAGAGAGAGTGAAAAATGCACTGTAAGAGAAAGGTGCTGAGGGTGAGAGAACAAAATCAAAGGTGAAAATTGTTTGTAGTCATTTCAACAAATTATGATAACCTAAATAAGGATTTAAAAATAAATAAATAGGTCATTCATATAAGAGAAAGCAGCTTTTGAATAGCTGGACCACTGTCCCCGAAAGGGATATAATGAAAACAACATGGGACAAAATCTGACCCTTTGTAAACATGGCCAGTATCATAACATTACATCCTACATTCCTGTGTGTTGCCTTTATGATTCTGTACAAAAGAATCTATGATAGCTAAAAAAAAAAACAATAAAAAAAAACATTAAACCTGTTTCATTTTGGACAGTCATGGAAAATGTGAACAAAAATGGTGATCTCAGTTGGACGTGCAGACGACAATCTACCACAACTTTGACATTGCTGACATTCTGCAGCGACTTCTCATGACGGTGACAACGGAAAGCCGCTGCAGTTCCCCTGGTTGCAGGCCTGAGCCTGCCTGCCTCGATGCGCGTGTGTCTTTCTTGTGTGTGCATCTTTTATCTGCCAAGTAGCCTCGCAAGAATAAAAATGATGTGCAAACTATGCACAAGGTGGTCATACAGCATGTTGAGTGACTTGCTGGTGTGATTTGTGCTGAAAACGACACTACTTGACATCAATCGCAGGGTTATAAGAATTCATCAATGGTCAATGGGCGTTCATTAGTAAACACAATTCGATCTTACAGGGATTCTATTCGCAACTTTATAGTTGAGAGACAATTCCTCTACCATTTGAGTCAAGCTGCTATCACAAGATATATAAATCATTTATGGCAAATACTCTTTCCAAAGAAAGACATACTTTAAACCAAATAGCTACTCACAAAAGATAACATTCCAGTTGTTTTGTTCCTGTGCTAATTGAGTGTTTGAATAGATACATTTAATTGCAGACATAAAAATAGTGAGTGCAGGTGGGAGGGAAAAAAACAGTCTCATTTTACCCTTTATCTGCACCAGTTTTGAAGCGGGATGAGAAGATTAATTATTTTTCAAGGAAAAGATAGCTTGTGGCTTTCACAAATCAGCAGAGCTGATCTCACTGCAGCCAGAGAGCCGGTCCATACATCCATGTTTGTTATAAACACTTCCTTAAAGGTAAATTTTAACACATAGCAATTAGTGATAGACCGATATGGCTTTTTCAAGGCCGATACTGATACCGATTATTAGTAGTCAAGGAGAACGATAACCGATATTTCAAGCCGATATTTATTTGCTGTAGAAGAGAAAATATTAGTGTAAAAATTAAAAAGTACTTTTTCTTTTCAATTTTAAACGATATTGGCAGCTTTGTTTAAAAATTATATTTAAAAAAAATTGCAGGGAGTTTCAACATTTCTTTTTTTTTTTTTTTTTTTTTTTTTTTTACTTTTTTTTTATTCTTAAAAATAAAACATGTAGGGAATTCCCAGTGTCAGCATCCTTATTTATAAAGTGGAAATTGAAATAGATCCATAAATGAAAAGTTCCTGTATTTCACTGTGCAAAAAAATGAACGCAAACGTAGCAAATTTGGGGTTTTCATCAGGATTCATAAAAAGTTTCAAAAGATTTTTGCAGAAGGTGAACAAATTGTCAGAATGTGTTCAAAATACCCGCTTTATTGGCTTTCAGATTGGTCAAAAGGCCGATACCGATATTTGTCAAACTGCCAAATATCGGCACCGATAATCGGCCCGGCCGATAATCGGTCTATCCCTAATAGCAATATTGAAAATGCATGCTTCATAGTGTATGTAGGGTACAGTACATCTCAAAGTAACATTGAGTTACAAAACATACAAACAAAACATATAACTTACTTTTGGTAATTGTTTGATTCTTGATGTGGTGTTACATTAAAAGTATTTACATGTCAGAAATATAGGATTCTTTGATTAGTCGAATTACAGCTGACTCCCACCATGCTAACCACTATTTAGCCTTGAGGCTAATGCTCGGCAAGTTAATGCTGTTTTAGCTAAAGTAAGTGGAGCTGTTCACTATTACAGTTATTAAGGTCAGTTTCACTCTTAGTCTCAGTATCATTTCAATTTATATTCACATGGTTATAGGTCATGAGTAATGTTCGAATTATGGCATCGTAGTTGTTTATGACGGCCACTTTGTTGACATGCAACAGGATCCAAACGTTATCTATACTCTTTCAACTTTTTATCACACCTTTTAGCATATCTATATAGGTTGGAAATTTCGAAAAAGATGATATCATCTGATTTGGGCAACACAGAAAAAAAATGTGCAAATAAACACGAGTCAGTCTACCAGTGTCTCTACTTTAAACCTAGCTTATCCGCCCCTCCTCGTGACCTAAGATGGCGGACAAACAAACACTGATCACGTGACTGAAAACTACCAATGTTCTGGCACTACAATTATAAATAGAAAATGCAAACGTATTGGAAGCTTTGGGAGACAGCTTCGCCTGAAACTTTATACCGCTTACAAAACGTTTGGATGTTTGGAGAAGGCCCTGTTTTTGTCCAGCATGACTGTTCCAGTGCACAAAGCAAAGTGCCTGCTTGGATGGGTTTGGTATGTAGGCGAGTGAGTGGTCTTTGTTGAATATGAAAAAAATAAAATAAAAAATCCCCACTAAAACACTTCAACATTATTAGAAAGTATTGTCAGAGGATTGAAACCTTTTGGGTGGCTGAATACTTTCTTTTCTTTCACATTCATCACTTCATATTTTACTCCATATTGTATATGTTTTTTGTGTACCCTGATTCCTGACAAACGAGAGACAAGTATTGAATCACGTAAACATTCCCAGATAAATACCAGTTTAGTTTGAAGATCTAAGCAGATCAGGTTCAAAGATTATAACCTTGTAGTTGCTTAACCGCATGGTTGCCATGATTGCAGACTTAGCAAGTATATTTAGCACTGGTCCACTCCTTCGTGTGGTCTGTAAGCGTCTGACCAAAAAGTCTGCACCACATTGTTTTGAACATCACAGCCTCCACATTGGGCATTGGGAATGACTTGGCACTATTCCACATTGGAGGCTTCCGTGTCATCAGTCACAAGTTTAGAATGCGCTTTGTCTCCTGTTGAGAAGTGGGCAGCGGTTCAAACTCGGAATCACATTTCCACATTTTCAGGATTTTAATAAAACTGTTGATACTCGAGTGAAAATCTACTTGTAAACAACCTATTACTCATCCTTGGCCTCTGTGTCAGATCTTGCAGCTTTGCTCCACAATCTTTATTGCATCCTTTGATGCTACATTACTTTGAAACAAATTAAATTCCAACGGGGTCAAAAGTGCCAAAACAAGGCAGGGAACTACACCAGTGTCTGTGAAAATATCCGCTTACTGGTGAGAAAACAGAGCCGAAGACCTAACAGTTTTCTAATTATAAATGTTGTGTATAGTACCTCTGAGTTGAAGCGGATCTGACAGACGTTACAGGAAATAACCGGCCGCTTGGTCTTGACCAGTGGAACTCCGAAGGTGTGGTTGATCACAGCCTTCTGGACCGGGTCCATCTGCCATGGAACGACGTGGGAAGTATGGAAAAAGGAGGAAGAAATGAAAACATTTGTGAGCTTTAGTTTAGACAGTGAAGTTTTATGTTTCTTAGCTACTCTGAATGAGTCCAAGCTGCATAGGCTATAATGTTCCCTGTTTCATCTTGCGTTAAATGCACATTCAGATTCTATAACATTAGCACAATTGAATGGGAGCTACAAGCGCTGCTTAAACCATCCTTTATTCTTTTCTTTTTTTTTTTTTTTGTATCAGGGACAATACATATTTATAAACAGTTCAGTCAATATGCCAGAATTAGCCAGAAGGCTATTTTTCATCTGCAGTCTCCTACACAGACGGTAAATGTCACCCTAAATGAATAAGAATACAATACAATAACATCAAGATAAAATTACATGTTTAAATATCTATGCTTTAAGGTTACAACATTATTTTTTTTAATTAAAGAATTGTTTACATCCTTCCAAACGGTTCCTTATTGTGTATTATTTAAGTCATTACAATTTTTAATCGTAATTAATCGCATGACTTAAATAGTTAACTCGAGATTAATTACACATTTTATATCTATTCTAAATGTACACTAAAATATATTTTTCTAAGTTTTCATTCTCTTGTTAACATAAAAGTGGGGGGAAAAAAGTTAAATTAATATGGCTATACAGAAATATGGCTGCATCCTTTAGTCATTAATACGGTAATTTTATAATAATTCATAAAAATGAGTTACAATTATAAAGATACACTGAATTGTAAAAAAAACAAACAAAAACAAAAAAACAAGTGTGATATAGATTTGTGTTGAGGCCATTTTTCTGTCACTAGATGGAATAATTGCATTTGTAAATTGTTGGTGGCAACTCAGTAATTGAGAAGTACTGCGTTAAAGGAACTTTAAATTAATTCAAAATGACTGCACTAATTTTGACACCCCTAGTATTATTAAATGGAAGGACTTCCTGACAGTATCAATGAGAACTGAAGACTTTTTGTGTAAGGAGTAGTTCAGGCAGCAGCATCCAACTGCACCTGCTGCAACCAACCAAGACAACTTGGTGGTTGTGATCCTCTAGTTTGGAGTTTTACATTTTGTTGCTGTGTGACCTTTCTGCAGCTGCTCCATCAATCAACAGCGTGCTGTTAAGCATCTCATATATATTTAACTGACTCAGGTTCGGTACTTTAATCTCATCCTAAACACTAAAGGACTCACGCTGAGGTGAATTCATTTAGCATTCATTGCAAAACGGCTTTAGTATTAGTCTGGAGTCAATGGTGTGGTTTTACACCACAGACAGCTCAGTATTTTGTTTGCAGCAAATAGCATACTGTTAAAAAATAAAAATAAAAAATGCACATATAAGCGATGTGGCACTGTTTGAGTATATGTAGGAGGACGAAAACCAAACTCATGGCCTAAAGAGAAAAAAAAATGCAATTGGTGTTGTGCATTCTAAAAATCATAAGACATTGACATAATGTTCCAGAGAGTCTTCCAAATGTGATGCAAGCGTGCTGCTTTGGGAAGGTTCACAGACAAGAAATTACTCAATTTGGCATATCGCCAGCCTTTCCCTTAAGTCATCTCACGCCCACTGTCACACTCATCTATTATAAAGATATTCTCAAGATGAGAATTTCCTCTTCAAGTATAAACAACATGAATCTCCGTATGTTACTCTGAGACAAGTTAAAGTGCATGCAGAGGAGGTCTTAGATGTTAAATTAATCTGGGTGATAGCAAGGCACAGAAATACACCATCTGGAGAAGCATCATGAAAAACATGAACAGGGATGTACTGTATATAGATAAACTGATGGGAAATGGAAGAAAGAGTAGAGACCATAAATGACGTCATGGCATCCTATCACAAAAAACACAACATCGTCCACTCTTATCTCATGTGATTTTTCCCTTGCAGCACGAATGCTGTTCTGTTCTTGATTTCCCCAGAAACTGACTTAAGTGGAATAGAGTAGTAATAGGTGGCAGCAGCACCACAGCGAGCTATATGTACACTCACCGTATACCACAGTGATAAGGTGCATAATATGAACGATTTGCGATTTCAAAACTGTATTCCTTGCAATGTTGACTTGAATTTGATTAAATGTTCAGCACCAGGTTTCAGAGAGTAAACATACCAATACTGTATTGTAGGGCTGTTAAAAAAAAAAAATCGATTCGGCGATATATCGCGATACTACATCGCGCGATTCTCGAATCGATTCAATAATCGGCAGAATCGATTTTTTTTTATTTTTTTTTTTAGGATTCACACCTTGAGCATGGAAGAATGTTATATGAACGGAACATTAAGCCTTAATATTTTATTTTAATGCTGTTCAAACATGAAACAGATTACAACCTCTATAAGACTGAAATTTCAGATAAATAAATAATACATTTTCATATAAATCTTACACTCTACAAGCTTACTGATTAGTATTTTCTAAATTTGAATGAAAAAAATCGCAACAATCGACTTATAAATTCGTATCGGGATTAATCGGTATCAAATCGAATCGTGACCTGTGAATCGTGATACGAATCGAATCGTCAGGTACGAGGCAATTCACACCCCTACTGTATTGTATTTTCATCCTGTATGTATACTGAAAGAGGTCATTCTTATATGGTGCACTCCATATTCTCCAGCAAGCCTCCAAGTTAGTGTCAGATGTTACCTGCACTATTATGAGCAGCGGGTGCAGATGTGCGTTACATGCTGTACAACGGCGTCTACGCCATGACCGGCCATTGCCCCTCTGGAGAGCGTTTAACAAGAGCTGAGGTAACTGTGCACATAAATTATGGGCTTCAATCCAGATCCCTGGGTGGAGGTCAGATACGATCCATCCAGTCGATTCAGCTGTTAAAAACACTGTGCAGCTGCCAAGAGGCCTTTGTGTGTCAGGGGGTGAGCTCACACAGAAACCAACTCAAACTCCCACTAAAGCTCAGGCAAGTAAACACTCTGTGATTATGTCAGCTGGTCCTTGAGAGTGTGAAGATCCAAAAGTTTTGATGTCAACAAGGCCCACATGCACTGTCGTTACAGTAGTGCCTTCAGATACGAGTTGATGTTCGTCAGTGATGTTCGCAACTCAAAATAGTTATGTAACTGTCATGTTGCTGGGCTCTCGTGTGTTGTTTTTTCCTTTCTCTCGGTGCCTGGTTAATGAGGGGGGAGTGTCTCGTTGCACCGCACCTGCGCCGCCCGCATCAGCCATTATGACTATAAGAGGACTGGGATTCCATGCTTCAAATGTCGGATCGTTACGCTGCCTGCTTGCAGTCATAGTTCAGTGTTATCTACTGTTTTTCATCTTCGCTACCTCTTCCATTCTAAAGTTCTTGTTTTGGGTATACGTAAGTTTTGCTATGTCTCTTTTTGTTCCCACCTTTGAGTGGCGTGTTTTCATAGCTATAGTAAAGTCGTTGCTTTCTTGTGTTTGCGGTTTGTAGCCTTCGGGACTTTTTGTGTTGTTAATTTCCCTCCTTGCATTTTCAAGAACTTTTTGTTAATCTTTTGACCAGCTCTTTATGTTCATTTTCACGTGTTTTGGTGAATAAAACACTTGCATCCTCCTCTGTGTTCTGTGATTCTGGGATCCACTCTCCAGTCATACCGGAATCATAACCGCAACAAATAATCTTTTCCCATTGAAATGAATGGAATTGCCAGTAATCCGTTCCAGTATCTCAAATGTCAAGGCAAAACATATACAGTGTCTTGAAATCTTGTAAGTTGGATATGGCACTGTTGGGAAGTAACAAAGTTACTTTAAAGTTAGTTACTTAAGTTAGTTAGTGACTGTATTAAGTAGATTTTTCAGATATCTGTATTTTACTAGAGTACAGTATTCATTTTCTTCCAACAACTTTTTACATTTACATCTTTCATTTGAACATACAGTACACGTATGTACTTTCTACTACTTTGTTAAAAAATTTATAACAAAAATCTTCAGATCTGGACATTCAAAAATTGTCCATCAAATCGGACCAAAAAATAAAAAATAAAAACACTCACAAAAAGGCTACTGTACAGGAAATTAGTATTTTCAATTGTTATAATTAGCTAATATATCCATTAGTCAGTGTTTTTTTTTCTTTTTCTTCACTTTTGTACTCAAGTACATTTCAGAATCTCTACTTTTACTTAAATCAGTAGGTCTACTTGTGTGTGTGTGTGTGTGTGTGTGTGTGTATATATATAGATAAGTATCTGTACATGTACTGAAGTACTTGTGAGTATTTTTGCCACCTCTGCCCATCTCAACCTGACCAGATGAGGTATAGACATCCCACATGAAGGCTCAATTTTCGTAGACAGGCACCCATGCAACTCAGCGTAAAGTGGTGCTGGGGCAAGTCTAGTACACTTAGACTGTACTGTACCACAGCATCAAGGTGCATAATGTAAATTGTAACAGAGACCTGTTTGGAGCATATAGTATACATGCTGAAATGAAAAGAAAAGAAGAGCAATGTGATGTAACAAACAGTAAAGTTATGACAATACTGAATGTCGAATAATAAAATGACAGCCTATTCCAGCTGACCTCAAGCAAAAGGCAGACTAAACCCTGGACTAGTCGCCAATCGATTGCAGGGTGCATATAGAGGCAGAAAAACATTCACACGCACATTTGCACCATCACTGTGACAGAACTGAACTCACACGGCTTGTACTGCAGTCATTCAAGTGTACCACCAGTACACTGCCGGTGACCCGTGTCATGGACTTAAAACAGGAATTTGTACATTTGTGTGTGGTCGAATGTTTCTCGTGTAACATTACAAGTACATATTATATCATATTCCTCTTTGAAATGATACCCTATCTATAAGAAACATCCATTTTTGGAATGCATTACATCTATAGTGCACCCAAAATGTGCCAACGCTTCACTGCCACCGCTAAACAGCTTTTCTGCTGTTGCTATTGACTCTCCTGTTGACAAACTGATTGTAGAGTGTGGCAGCATTCATCACTGGAAAAATCAGGCTTGTCATCATCGAAGGAAACGTCATATGTCCTCAGTCTTGGATGGAACTTCATCCTCCCAGATGGCAACACTTGCCCTTACAGAGTGGTGTTTATCAGAGACGACCCCCCCGATTTGGGAGTAGAAAGAATGGAGCGGCCTGCCAACAGTCCTGACCCGAAGCCAACAAGTAGGATCCGTTTGGGTGTTCTGTTCACGCCTGAGCAAGTGTCACAAGCACGTTGAACGAGTGCAATGCCATCCCACAGAAGCGTGTGACCAAGCTGCTGTGCCTCTTCAGAATGTTTTTTTCTTCTTCTGCATGCTAGCTCCTAACTGCTGATTAAAGCAAACCGCACGTGTCTTGTAGATGTCATTGTAACCCAAAAGGAATTACGGACTACTCGTGAAGAGCCTTTCTCATGTTCCAAAAATGACTTTTGTCATATCTTGCCGTCTTGTTTCCTGTCTCGTCTTGCTATCTTGCAGTTCTTTCCAGTTCACTTCCCTGCTGTGTTTGATCACTTCTAGACAGCAAACTGTTTTCATCATGTCAAACTTGAGCAGCAAGGAATGCTCCCAGTGGCACTACTCTGGCACTTGCGGCGTAATCTGCACTGAAGTGGATGTAACACAGTCTTTGAAGCACAAGTTGTGCTTGACTGGAGGCCAGATTAAGACACAGCGGGGTGAAAGAAGAAGAAATAATAAAAATGAAAAACAAAAACATTTCCAAGGAGCTGTGTACTAACCTTCTTGTCCTCAATGTCTGTGGAAGCTTGGAGCTGCATCTCTCCTCGCGTGTGTGTGCTGGTGTCACAGGTGTGCGTTTGGGTCTCAGAGTGTGTGAGACTGAAAATGCGTGATGCACTTTCCGCTCTCATTCAAGCTTCCTGCTTACTTTTCAAAGATGAAAACAACCTTAAAGGACTAGTGGTGCATTGCCGCCAACAGTGTCTTGGCTTGTCCTTTTTGACCTTTTGGAGATGTTGGGATGCTCTCTCCAAACTCCGCAAGTGTTTCCACACCTTCTGCCTAGCGTGCTCCTCTTCTTGCTCTCAGCTTTCCTTCTCCATGCCCTAATGCTTGCCATGGTGAGTCCTCAAGCTGCACTGCAATGTCTCCTCCCCTTCTCCTTCTCTCTCCCCTCCTTCTCATGCATATTTGCTCTCTCTGGATGTGCTTGAAGGATTAGGAGTGTGTTCCACTTACCCCCCTGCGTGCCAATGTCCAGCCAATCTAAAAGAACCGTGCACAGCTGAACCATTTGTTTTGCTCACCAACTCGGACTAGCAAGATTGATTCATGGTGTTTGAAAAGTCACCGTTTACTTGCATTTGTAAGAATTCAACACTGTGTGGAAGGCTTGACACTCAACTTCAAGATGTACAGAGTCATCAGCATGCAGAGACTCCAGGTGCTACAAAGAAAAGTCAGCAGGTTCAAGAGCATTTTTTTTTTTTTTTTTTACTAACCGGGATCCAGTTCACCGGACTATGATACCCGACCTGTGAAAATGAGAGAAGCTACTGCTGTAGAAATGTTTAAATCTCATCTAGTATGCAACAAGTCTCTTGCCTTGCCTGCCGTCCTGCCGTCTAAATTTTGGACTGTTTTAAGGCCAAGATACAGCAATCCGACGTCGGGAGTCGGACAGCGTTGACATGCGCCGTCTGATTAGTGTATTAATCACTGTCATAAAGTCGGATCGAGTTGGAATATGTCGGGGTTCCAGCAAATTCGACATATTGAATCGGCGTCGGGTGTCGGGCATTTGATCACTGTGATTGGCTGTTAGCTAGCAAATCAGCAGATGTGGCAAGAAGAGGAAGTGACAAACGTGAATAAACAGTACTGATGGAAAGCCTGGATCTTTTTTTTCCCGCTCATTTTGCACACCTGTGTGTGTCTTCCCTTCCCAGTATGTGTTACCAATCAGTGCCCTCTGCCTATTGTGTTCCCCAAGTGGGTCTTGTTAGTGTCTCGTTAGTGTGGTGTATTCAGTCTGTGCTGTGTGTTCACTCGGTGTGGGATTATTGTTCCGTCCTGTCCTGTCCTGTCCTGTCTGGTTGTGTTGGTGTCATCGTTGGTATCAAATTCAAGTCCCCCCCTCATTTTCACCACGTCAGTCGTTCACGTTTCCCCTTAGCTGCTGTAAGTAGTCTACTTTCTGTACCCATGTTTCTGTCAAGTTGCCCCACGCCTCGCCAAGTTTCCCCATGTCCCGCCAAGTCTGTCCACGTCCCGCCAAGTCTGTCAACGTCATGCCAAGTTCTGTCAAGTCGCCCACGGTCCGGTCCCCCCTCACCTCATCACAGTCTTGAAAATGAAGTCCTTACGTTCCTCTCTCCATCATGTGTCTCCGCCATCGGGTCCTACGTTCACATTCACCACGTTCACCCCGCACCCACCAACCGTGACACCTTTAGGAATAATGACTACTGCCGCCGATGGTATGGAGGGGAATTACTTCTCGAGCATGCGATGTACATAATCGTCGGGGTCGGTGCGGTGTATATTTACGTCATTTTTCTACGTGACGTGCCGATATTTATATGGTAAGGGATGTGTCATTTAAACTTAAGTCAAAATGGACACCACACACCTTATAAGGCTGTGGGACCATATTATTTGCAGCTGAAAAGTATTTTCTCCAGACTGATTGATAGGAAAAAATAAAATAAAATCTACAGCAAGATATATTCGACAATACTGAATATAGGTCATAATGTAAAAATAAATGCATAGTTGCACTAATATGAGGACTATCAAGTAAAACTTGAGTCTGATAACCAAAACGATGATCGCTGGTTTATTGGCAACCATCAGTAATGAATGAGCAGCTTTATGTGTCTGTGCTAATATTGTTG
This sequence comes from Festucalex cinctus, assembly GCF_051991245.1. Classification (NCBI taxonomy): domain Eukaryota; kingdom Metazoa; phylum Chordata; class Actinopteri; order Syngnathiformes; family Syngnathidae; genus Festucalex; species Festucalex cinctus. The sequence continues at coordinate 13,653,308 of NC_135412.1, forward strand.
ACAAATTATTACAGACTGCTAATGATTCTTTTATTGGGCCAGAAGTTTTTTGTTTTTTTCCCCCAAGTGAAATATTCAATGACATCACTTGATTAAAATTTGACACATCTCCAGAGAGAAATGGCGCCGACTGGACTCAGACATTTGTGTTTATGTTCCTGTGGAAGTTTTTTTTTCATTGTCTTGTCAAAATGACAACTTTAGTCATGTAAGATAATAACATTTTCACCTAACATCAGGACTGTAATTCTCATATTACTACTTTTTTTCTTGTTATTTAAATTCTTTTCATCATATACTCCTTCATATAGATTTAATCAGTGAAGAACGGTTGGCTACAGTAATGGTAATGCATTATGATGATGATAATAATAATAAAATGGGTAGAAAAACATGTTGGTATAGCATGATGAATATTATAAAGAAATATATATATGATGTAGTTTTAAATGTTCAGTGGGGTAAAAACTGAATGTATGACAGAACCAATTATTCTGCAAAGTTGATCATGTTGAAATTTGCCTGATAAGACAGCACAATTGACATTTCCTGACCTTTCCTCTACCTCAGAAGAAGCGTGAGCATGTGGTCTATATTGGGACCAACACACACTATACTGTAAACCAGCCCCATCACTGTCCAAAACCCCATTGGCAGTGACAGGCAGGTGGAGTACAAATCATATTACAGGACCATTAAAGCTGTACTGTATATATAGAGGTGACATCGGAGAGGCCATTCCTCTGTTATAGAGGTAATAACCCTCACTGTTAATGTAGGGCTAATTATGATGTACAAACTCAGAGAGATCAATTCTGAAGACAGACAAAGAGTGACTCGCTGCCAGCTAAATGCGCAAGGACATTTCTTAATGTTATGGCTGCAATAACAGTGAGACTCCAGTGAAATATTAAATACGTACGGAAAGCAGAAAGACTCCAAGAGGCTTTTAAGACACTCAAGCACTAATCAGCATTTCTCCTTCATTCATACAAGACGCAGCGAAAAACGGAAGAGTGTTGAATTATTCTTCCACATCAAGCTGCAAGCACATACTCACTGACTTGAAGACGAATCTGGGGCATCTGGAGGTAATAAATTTCTCTTTGTCAAAACATCAGACTACTTCAAAGTTGTTGTTTTTTTTATTGTATTTTCTAAACAGGTTTTACCACGCGGAGCACACATTCCGAGACATCACACATCGGGGAGCTCCTGCCTGTAAATTCTCTCAACTCTAAGATCATTCATTCATTCATTCATTCATTCATTCATTCATTCATTCATTCATCCACCCACACATCCATTCGTTCTCAGCAGATCTTAGCAGCTGACCACCATTTAATCACAAAGCCCACACAAAGAAAAATAACCATTCACACTGATATTCACATTGTCACTCAATGTGAACTGGATAGACCCTGTTTGGAAGACAGGCGAGTGAACCACTAAACTATCAGGACCAGTCTTCTCTCCATTACAGTTGCGGTAAAATGAGATATGAAAGCTGAATCTAAATGTACTGTAAGGACGCGTTATTTGCTGCAAGGTCAAACTTGTTTTCTTGCCTCTCCTGTGGCCCCCTCTCCTGGTCGCAGGTTCATATAACATTGAGCACAGGGGATTTTGTAGACTCTATTGATGGATAACTTCTTTTGTAGCCGCACTCTAAAAAGAGAATTGTTGAACCAATTTAAGATTACAAATTGTTGATCACCTTTAAAAAAATTCTTCACTCGGGTGCTCATAAAAGCTTCTCTCTAAAGAAATATTAAGCTAAAGGTGCTAAAAAGTGATGAAGGCTAACATTTAAAAGCCAAAATTAAAAGAATAAAATGAGTAATGCATCTCATAGATAAAAATGTACTAATGTGTCTTGAGAAGCTACTGATTAAAAAAAAATTCCAATCATTCCATATCGTTTTCAACCTTAATTCTAATTCCGTCCTCGCTTGAACAATGACTTGGACACTTTGTGACCTCTACAATCTCCAATAATTTTAACTAGGGATGTTCGATACTACTTTTTTTCAGACAGATACCGATACTCAGACCCTCAGTACTCACTGATACCGATACCAACTGCTGATACCAGTAGTACATTTTGACAAATTAAAAAAAATCACTAAAAGATTTTTTTAAACAAATATATTTCCTTTAATATTGACAAAAAAAACACAGTCACTCTTCAATAGTCTTAACGCTCAAAATAAAACACAAAAATGCTCTTTTGGTTTAAGATTCACAATTTTGAAGTATTTCCAAACCGGTGAAGTTTTGGTGAAAAACTGCTACAAGCTAACGGCAGTTGCAGGCAAGCAGGACTCACTTAACGTCTTCCCCCTCTGCCATCGGTCGCTTGTACTCGTCTGCGTCACGAGTACTCGAGTACTTGAAAAAAGGCTGGTATCGGCCCGATACCGATACCTGCTATCGGTACTCGCCCATCCCTAATTTTAACCATCTGAAACAGAATTCGATTAAAGTCTTTGCCACTCTCAGAGGTCATGTCGGCAAATGTTATTAAGAAATCAGAAGCTACTTGCTTGTTAAGTTAAATACTGCAGCTAAAGTGCACAGCATTCACAGCATTATTTGCCTTGTACAATCAAGGTGGTGACGGTTTGGTTGAATGCTTATCAGGCCGAGGCAAGCTTGACATCATTCCCCACAGAGAACAAAGCTTAGTGGTTTAACATATTGATGAGAAATGTGTTGACATTCTCAAATGCAGTTTGGGGGAGCAACATTATGCTGAATTGATGAAGTGTTGAATGCCGCCACGCTCCGCTCTGAATTATGAACATCTTTTCAAGGCCTGAGGGGAGAAGGAAAGTTCCACCCTGTCATAATAAACACAGAATCAAACAAACTGTGCTATTTGAAGTACAGCGCTCTGGAGCTGCCGTTCATTTATCAGCCTTGACTCACACAAGCAGAACTACATTTCATCGTAGCGGCCCCAAAATACCACTGTCAATAGTAATGATCATTTATTATTTCAAAGTTTGTTTTCTGAAAATATATATGGGTCTCATTGTAGATTGCTCCAATGTACTGTACTAACAAAAAGACAAAGACGCAACATGTTGATGAGGCAGCCATTTCGTAAATTAAAAGACACACACGGGTGGTGATACAACAGCACTGACCATAAAAAGTGTTCTGTAAGCAATAACAGTAACACTAGCACGTCAATTTCAATGCAATTACGTTTCCACAGTACATTTAATCTTTCCAGTAATAACACCACACTGCGGCAACAACTTGGTGTCATTCAAAGTAGTCTCAGTTTCTCTTGCGCTTCTTACCGTGCTGAAGTTGTGGAAGAGGCTCATGCTGTGTAGTGATGGTGGTGGAGGAGGAGGACGAGGTGGAGGAGGAGGGGTCTCCATGGGGAACTGCAGGAAGGGCTTCATGTCCAGGTGTGGCTGGATCACTGTTGGGGTCCGCAAGAACGCTGGCACCGCTGCCCCGGCACGATTTATACCTCCTGCACACAGAAATGATATCATATTCAAAACTGGATTAATACATTCTACAACTTTACAAAATGTGCACTTTTCCTGTGCACAGTCCCAACTGGGCTCAATTCAAATCTATGTGTTTCACTTCAGGGGCTTTTCCACCGCCGGAACTTTTGGAGAACTTTTCAGTTCGTGCGTTTTTCCACCAACGAAAATTTCCAGAGTAATTAAATTCCCCAGGGGGCATCCAAGTACTATCACAGGAGCAGGCTGGAACTTTGAGGGGGTGGGCTGCATTTGGGGGGGTGTTGGTTTTACATTCGCTGGGCTCATCAAATTCATATGTCATCAAACTCATTTGAATTAATTACGCTGCTGTGGAAACACAATTATTGTTGTGTTCTGGAGTTGGATCCCAAAAACGCAGGCACAAATAAGAGGTTAACACTTTATTCGCATAACATCAAGAGGCGAGGAACTAACTTGACCAGACCAGAAACAACGAGAAGGCATCGAGGAACAGAGGAGCAGGTGGCCAGCTGGACAGACGAATAAATTGGCACCAACACACTTCTCTGTTAGACTTATATAGACAGCAAATGGATCTGATCGGCTGTGGCTAGCCATGTGGCTAACAGGACTGACATGGAATTATCTGATTGGCTGTTGACCAGATAAAGAGATTAAATATTCCTGACATCACATAGCTCCTGACCAGTTGGAACTAGCTGCTGATTATATGCTGATTGCATCAGTTCAAATAAAACAAAACACTGTCGTTACATGCCGATTGCATCTTGCATCAGTTCAAATAAAGTCAAATAAAGCCAAACATCAGACATTTGCCACAAACAAAACACAGTCATGACAGTTATAAATTCTCTGCTGAACTTTTACAACCAAGAACTCCCTTTACCCAGAACTCACAGAATCCTGGGCTTGTTGGTGGAAAAGCAGCTAATCGGACGGATTTCAAACGAAAAACGCTAACCAGGGAAGTGGCAAAGTGAAATGACAACATGGTTGATGCCTATAAAATAATTAGTTAATTGTGAATTGTGGGAACATTTGCTTTGAACATCTTTGAAAAGCGTCCAAAGCACATCCCTTAACAACAAATTCCCTTTCAACTTGAAATCCTACTTTTGTGATCTTGTCTATAGAGCATTTATGGCATTCATTCCATTTATCCACTTGCCCCACAGTTCCACTGGATTAATTAGATTTTTTCTTTTGAGTAAATAACAATTTTAAACTTAACAAAGTTAACCCTTTAGGGTTATAGTGTAGCACAATCACAGATGCAACACATTTTTGTCATAGTTTTAGGTCTCTTTTCTGTACCCTAGTGCCTGATGTTGACAAAACAAAACAAACACTGACCAATCACAGGGCAGCACAGAACAACCAGTCAGACTATAAAGAAACTGAATTTCAACTAAACATCCATCTTTGTGTTTGCAGAACACATTTTCTCACTGGTATGTATAAAATGTTGCTTGGATTACCTTTGAATAATTAAATCTTTTGCTAAATTTGTAGCTTGTCAGCTAACGTCACCGACTAATTCAGCTCGTCTGTGTCATTAATCTGAGCAACACAAAAGTCAAATAATTATCCAATCCCTCAATGATAACAATGATTTCTGAATTTCCATTATTTCTCATTTTGAATAAACGTACCTGTTAAAATGTAAATTATGGACAGTATCAGCAATTCACCTCATGTAAAATCTTACAGAAGAAGATTAAAACCATTTCATTTTCAATTCAACTCAAAAATTTAATTTCATTAAATAAAAAAAAAAGAAATGAAAGCGGACAGAAAGAAGTGAAATTTATATCTGCACCTGATATAAATAAAAAAATAAAATAATAATAATTTGAATAATAATAATAATAATAATAATAATAATAATAATAATAATAATAATAAACACATAATAGATGACAGTAAGCAGTCAAGACGCTTTTATGGTAACAATTAACTCTTTGACCGCCAAAAACGTTTAATAACGTTTAGTAAAATCACGATGTATGGTGCCATAAACGTTAAGTGACGTCAACTACTTTTTTTTTTCTTTTTTTTGTGAATATATCAGTGGTCAGTGCAACGTCCAAGTGCAGCGCAGCCGGGTCAATGAGTTGTGAAATCAAAAACACCCACTAACTATGGCCAGCAGATGGCAGCGGTAGCTGCTCTGGCCCTAACTAGAGCTGCAAATTACAATGAAACATGGCGCATCGATGAAATAGAACGTTTTCAAGGCTGACGTGAATGATCAAAGCTTTTGTAACATTAAACCTAATTTGACGGAGCGTCACTAAAAAAAATATTGGTATCAAAGTCACTGTTGTGGACAAAATGTATCTTTTCGTTTCAATTTTCGCTCAATGTCACTCAAATGACCTATTTTCATATGGTGATTACTAAAGAACGGAATAAGTAGAGACATATTTTTTTTTCAAATGAAATAATGGAATGCCATCTTTCATGTTGTTTATGTAGCAAAAGAACACATTATTCTGGTTGCTTCGAAAAATGAGTTAAAATGCTCGAAATCCGCTGGCATTTAATAACGTGTGGCAGTGAAAGAGTTAAACAAAATGACTGCTCTAACCATTTTCAATGCCTCTGTCTGTTCAAGATCAGTTGTTTTTGTTTTTTGTAACCATTGATGACATTGAATACCTCCCAGAAGTATGTGTGATGTCATGGTGAAAAGGTCTAGTAGCCTTTGTAGATTTAGTATAAAATTAAGAAATTAAAATTAACACACCTGTACAACCCCACAGTGTGTAAATTCCCTAAAAATACATTCAAAGCTGACATCATAATACTTGGCTCCCAGTGCTCGTCATCTCTACTCTTCCCTTCTTGTCTCCTCTTTAACCTCTGTCAAGGATGATAGTGATGGGGCCCACACAGCAAAACTCAGCCTCAGCAAGCACTCGGATTAAGCCTTTTAATATCCGCCGCCGGATTGCGCTGGCGTTCAAATTCCCTCTGCGACTTAAAGCTTTTTGCTGCTCTCCTTTTGGGGATTGCTCCAAGCTGCAGCATATTCTCTCGCTCTTGCTCTTGCGTGTATTTTCTCCCGCTTGCCCTCGGAAATGTTTTCATCTACCTGCCTCAAGATGTAATTGGAGGCTTTTTCGACACCCCTGCATTTTCATCAAGCTTTAAGTCAGCTGAATGGGAAGAGAGCAAGTAATGCGGCTTCTGCGTGGATGATGTTAACTGATGCGCTCGACAAAGTTTGGATTAGAGAGAGCGACTTTGTCAGACTGAGCGAAAGTGCTGTCAAGTACAGATTGCCTTCTGCTGCGCATCTGTCGGCCTTGAGGTGGTGAGGACTGCATCATTACCTCTACTTAAGCACTTTGAACACTAAAAACACGGCCACATTAACAACACTTCTGCAGAAATGAACGCACTCACATGCTCTGTTTAGGGAAATAGACATGAGTAAGTTACAATTCAAACAAATATTTCCATTGTAAGATCTATTTAGGCCCTAAAAAAGCTCATTCCCTAAATTTTAGGGAATGAATTTACTGTAAGTAAGCTTTACAAATTGCCCCTGATATACAAATATTACAAATTGTTAGCGTTCAAAAATTCTGGAAAATGTCATGTGAAATGTCAGCAAATCTCATGAAACTTCAATTCGGTGAGCATCTGCTGCAAGGTTTGACAACACGGAAAGTGTGCTCCCTCGATTTATTGTGAAGTGGGAGGTCACAGCGATTGATGAAGGCAGCTCCTCCTCAGGGGTTGCACCACGAGCAGTTTGACAAATATTTGGCTGGTTGGCTGCATTAATCATAACACAATCGAGGGGCCTATTTTTATTTTTATATAGTTTACATTCCTGTCTGTGACTCCTTGTGCAATTGTATGCAAATATAACTGTGAAGCATCAACACGTAGACAAATAATATAACATTATTCACAGGCATATTTTCTTTATCATCCGTAAAGAAAGACCAATATTACAGCTTGCTGAGGATCTGTGACCGTCTCTTTATAAATCTGTGAGTTTGTTTTATCATGCTCCCAGTTGGTCAAAACACACACACCCACACACACACACCCACACACCCCCACTCACACACATACACACACACACACACACAACAGAAGAAGAATTTCCATTGAATTGAAGCAAAACTGCTCTTTAATTATGCAATTACTGTATGCTTTTTATCAAGTGCAATAGGATTCTATTTTTTATTATTAAAACACTTTTTTCTTTGTTTGTTGCATTATCATTTATTTCATTGCATGGGGAAGTTGTTTTGAGTTGTGAGCATGGTCACAGGGGAAACTAAATAAAAATGTGTATCTAAAGGCACCACTGTATATCAATGTAACATATTTTATTATTTTCCACAATACAGTACAGCATCAGTACTCTAGCTGGCCAACATCCGGCGAGTTAAAGTTTCAACGTGATGTGAATTTTAGAAGTTATCTATAACACAAGCCAATGAATTTCTATATGTTTTATTGCTATTTTTTTATGTTTTGGCGTGGGCGAAATATAGTCTCACAACAGCATCTACTGTAGAGACTATTGATTAGTTGTGCTGTTAAACCAAGAGTGGAAAAATTTTTAAATAGATGACTAATTAAAGTTATTCTTTCTTTTGTACCTGCATCCACCATATAATTTTGAATTCTGCAGAATTTGATGTAAATTCAATAACATTAATTAGGGATAGACCGATAATCGGCCGGGCCGATTATCGGCGCCGATATTTGGCATTTTGACAAATATCGGCATCGGCCATTTTTTGAATCTGAAGGCCGATAAAGCTCACTGAGCAGGGAATACTTGCGAACGTAGCGAATTTGGGGTTTTCATCAGGATTTGTAAGATGTTCGCAGTCAGTTTTTATTTGTCGAATACACATTTGGAACATATTCACACAATTGTTCACCGCGAAAATCTTTTTGAAACGTTTTTACGAACCCTAACAAAAACCCCAAATGAGCTACATTCACATGAATTTGTTACTCAGTGACAAATTATATATAGTTTGAAAGAATTCCCCCCCATTTTACTGCAAATGAATATCGGCTTGAAATATCGGTTATTGGCCGACTTGACTACAAATAATCTGTATCGGTATCGGCCTTGAAAAAACCATATCGGTCTATCACTAACATTAATCAATCAAACCATGGGCCTTCTGTTTTCAAACTGTGTAATTTACCTAATCAATCCATCCATCCATCCATCCATCCATCCATCCATCCATCCATCCATCCATCCATCCATCCAAATCTCGCTTTGGGGACCTCCTCAAAGTTAATTACTCACACAAATATTGCTGCGTAGCACATGCATAAGTTGGCTTGTGTGACCTCTGATGTATCTTAAAAAGTGTACATATGTGACACAGTAGTTGTTGTTGTTGTTGTTTTTTCTTGCAATTAATTTCAAAGACATTGCAGACTGCTGATTTAACAATGCTTAACATTTGAAAACAGTACCCCAATTACTAATTTCTTACAGCCAATTGAAGATGTAGATGCCAGTAATTATTTTTATTTTTATGTTTTCTTCTGAAGAGGAGGCTGCTGCTTGGTGCAGTATAGAAATCATCAATATAGAGGCAAGCAGTAAGGGCTAAAATTAGAGAGGAGGCGTAAGAACGAGATCTAAGAGAAAGCAAATGATTTTCCCATTTGGAATTATTTGCCAGCCTGTCTCAATAGGCCTTGCTGTAGTATATACACATACATACACACTTATTACACATAGTTGAATTATTTGGATGAAAATAACTTAGTAATGGTGTGCTTCCTCTTTATGTCTCAAAATAGAACGGCAGCTGAATATAGAATATAAGGAATATTGCGTAATATAGCGTATGTCAGTTAGAGAGAGGCACTTATGCAGGAGAATCTTTTTTTTTGCCAGCTGTTTTTTTTTGTTTGTTTGTTTTTTCATTGCACAACTGCTAATACAGGCCAAGAGTCTTTCCCCATCTCAAGATGAGCAAACAGGCCTTTCAGGTTGTGTCGCACAGCCTGCTTGCCTCCCCACAGGGTGCTGGGTGCATTCGGGGGAGAAAGTAGGCATGCAGACACACATTTGCTGGAGCTGCTGGCAGCAGCAGCAGCAGCAGCGTTAGGGAAAAGGAGGTGACAGGTTGTCTTTGTGCAGGGCCATGACGCGGGCACTTGTCCTCCTCATGGTGCGAGGATGTGCGCTCAGGTCGACACATGTTGTGATAACATTTGATTTTGGCATATTGATGACAGAAAGACCGATGAGATTTGAGAACAACATCCCCCACCTCGGATTTGCACGATAAAAAGGGAGGCAAATAAATAGCGTTTTGGTCTTTCTTCAAGTTCTTTGCCAAGTAGCAGTTTTAGTGATGAACCGTGAAGCATGCATAATTTATGGTATCAACTGGAGAGTTCTGCAGTATTGGGATCCGATGAAAAGCTGCTCCTACACAATGCATACTTTAGTGGGAGTCAGTTAAAAGATATAAAGCTGTTGCTTTGGGAACACCTTCACCATTAAGCATCCCATACTTTTTCCAAACAAATTAGCTATACACCATGGTGCCCTGAGATATGGGTTTAATTTGTTCCATGACAAGAAAAAAAAAAATCTTTCTCTACTGCAATGATTGAAAATACCAATTATGCATCCCCCACCAAAAAAAAAATCTTTTAAAAGTGTTATTATTATTATTATTATTATTATTATTATTATTATTATTATTATTATTTTGTGAAATGACGCATTACACATTGGCCACCTGAGAGCAGTAGACAGAAGGATATTGTTGTGTTCTGGGGTTGGCTCCCAAAAACGCAGACACAAATAAGATTTTAACTCTTTCGTCGCATAACAGCAAGAGACGTAGAACAAACTTGACTAGACGAGAAACAACGAGAATGTATTAAGAATCATGAGACGCTAAGCTAACTTGGGCTGTGGAGGTGCACAGAGGAACAGAAGTACAGAAGTAATAATCGGACAAAAACACACCCTCCTCAGACAGGCTTATTTAGACAGCAAATCGATCTGATTGGTTGTGGCTAGACATGTGGGTAACAGGACTGACATGGAATTGTCTGATTGGCTGTTGACCAGATAAAGAAATGAAAGATTCCTGACATTGCATAGCTTCTGACATCACATAGCATCTTACCAGTTGAAACGAGATGCTGGTTACGTCAGTTCAAAACAGACACTTGACCTCATGGTCATGACCCAAACATAACCCTTGCATGACCCAAGCATAGCCCTTGCATGACCCTAGTCATGACAGTAAACATAACCCTTGCATGACCCTAGTCATGACAGTAATCATAACCCTTGCATGACCCTAGTCATGACAGTCAGCATAACCCTTGCATGACCCCAGTCATGACAGTAAACATAACCCTTGCATGACCCTAGCCATGACAGTAAGCATAAGCCTTGCATGACCGTAGTCATGACAGTAAACATAATCCTCGCATGACCCTAGTCATGACAGTAAACATAACCCTTGCATGACCCTAGTCATGGCAGTAAGCATAAACCTTGCATGACCCTAGCCATGACAGTAAGCATAACCCTTGCATTACCCTAGCCATGACAGTAAACATAACCCTTGCATGACCCTAGTCATGACAGTAAGCATAACCCTGGCATGACCCTATTCATGACAGTAAACATAACCCTTTCATGACCCTAGTCATGACAGTAAACATAACCCTTACATTACCCTAGTCATGACCAATATATATGACGATGGTCCGAATTCCTCAGTAAACTGCCCTTATATCATTTTTCCCCAGAGGATAAAGAATATATACCTCTGAGTGTCATTACTTCCATCCATCCATTTTCTTGACCGCTTATTCCTCACAAGGGTCGCGGGGGCTGCTGGCGCCTATCTCAGCTGGCTCTGGGCAGTAGGCGGGGGACACCCTGGACTGGTTGCCAACCAATCGCAGGGCAGTGTCATTACTTTGTATGTCTAAATGCATCGTTTGTGTTCAACTATCCCTTGCTTCAAGAGTTATAACACGATGCCAGTTTGGATGGTTTGCTAGAATTAAATTAAGCAGACGTGTTGTGGTTAAATATATATATTTTTTATGCTTAATTTGAAAGTAAGCTTCAACAGGGATTAAAATCGAACGGTTTGAAGCCTCTTTTTTTAAGAATCGTTCATTTTGTGCCAAGAGTTGCTTGTGTAGTGAGTTCAGTTTGAACCACCACAATATTATACAGGGTGCATATCCCAAACTTTGCTTGAAAGTCACAGCAAAAAAATCAGCTGAACGACAGCTTGTATCTAAAATAAAATAAAAAATTGTTACTTTGGTCACACGTATGTCAAGGCACTACTCTCTTTCAGACAATTCGACAACAACAACCTGTGTTTATGTAATATGTGGTTTGTTCTCTTAACATGCTTTTCAGTCCTCGCCTCCCTCTTGATAACGCCCGGTGCGTACACACCTGCGCTCTGGTCGACAGAAAATAGCCAGGTTTTTTCAGCATATGGTTGTTTTCATACTTATTGCACAAGAAGGGAAAAAAGGAACAGGTGTGACCCTGTGCTATTGCGAATGGCTATCAAATGCCAGGCCCTGCAGGTCACAAGGCTGCCTATCATGTGATCACGGATGCCATTACAGACAGAGCTTTCGATGCACTGGAGGCAGTAGACGCAAATGCAGCTCATGCACAAGTGATGCAGAAGCACAGTCAGAATGATTGCGGATGAGCTAGTCAAGCAAAAGGCAACATTCCGATGACTTACAAGTTATTTTGGATTTAGACCCACGTCAAAGATGAAGCAATATAGACCGGAATCAGTCCCACAGCTTCATTTTTAAAATCTCAAATTGCAAATCAGGGTGACGTCGACCAGGTTGACCTTGTCAGATATCCTCCGAAATATTAATTATTGCTGCCTAGACAACGTGAAAAATGAAAACTTGTCGGATTAGACTCAGTCCATTTAAAAAGATCCCGTCGACTGGTGTAATGATGACCTGCTGCAGCTACTGCACTTCCTAAGATCCATTCTGAGCTGTCAGCTATTATCAAGTCAAACTTAAATATATTCATTCACTCTGTTGGAATCAATACAAGAGCTGTGGGTGAAGCTTTCCTACTCCAAGCCAAGCCACAGTCATAGTTGGAAGTGACCACTAGAGGGTACTGCTGAGGTCCCTGTGAGTTCTTCAAATCTTTGCTGAAATCATCACTTAAAAAAAAAATTAAAAGATGAGGAAGCACTCATCAAGATGTATCTGGACCATCTTTTCTTAATCGTGTACGCTAATTAAAGTTCCCTGTGAGAGCTATTCTAATATAGCTTTGATAGAGTGATAAAAATCGATTTGATTGAGTTGCCTGGGATTGCTGCTGATATGCTTAAATGTGAAGATTATTCAGGGAATGTTGGGAAGGCTCCAACATGTTTCATTTCCACAAATATGATGAGAGGTTGCATGTATTGTAAGGTATGTGTGAATGCGGCAGCGTGTGTGTCAGCGAGGGTGTGTCAGAAAGGTCACAGGAGCTCTGTGACTGTGAAACGATCCAGCAAATGTCTGCTTCAGAAACTGTCTTAAATGCCCCTCTGTAATCACAGGTCCTTTCAGATCGTTCTCAAACTAACAATTTGCAGAACGATAATTCGACTAATGCCATTGCATTATAAAAGAAAGTGCAGACTGTGGTAAAAATTGCAAAGGTCGTTTTGGTTCGTGAAAAGAACACCTTATAAGTACTAATTCCCTTCTTAGATTTCTTCCCAAATGTGAATACAAAAAAAAAAAGAAAACATAGAGAAATTATTTAATTTTAAGGCAGGTTAAACCTCGAATTTATGGTGTATGCGTAATGAAAGGGTCGATGCAATAGTAATGACACCCTGGTTTGATTAATATGACAGTTGCAAGCCCCCGAAAAGCCCCCAGAAAGATCCCACTTTGATCTCCCTCAAGTCACTGAATCAAGGCATGGAGGGTTTAATTGCCCGTCTGTTACTTTACAAGACATGCAGGAGTCTTCTAACAACAGATGAAGAGAAGGTGAAGCTAAGAACTAATGTAAAAAATAATGGACTAACTGCCTGTGAGCTTTCTCACCTCACCAAACCACAATGTCTTCAACACACACACACACCCCCACACACACACACCGACGCACGCAAGGGCCAATGCACGTGAGCCGCAGATGCACACCGCTTAATCCTTGAGATAAATCTCTTGCTGGCTCCTGGGCTGGCAGCAAGTGAACCTTTGGAAGTGCTTGGCTTTTGTACTTGTGGCTTGAGGGATTGCGTGTGTGTGGGGGGGGGCACCTCTCACTAACACAGACACACACGCTCGCATGTTGACGTGCACACGCATGTACGCAGATCTGGCGGATGGCAAATGCAACAGAACTTGATTGGTTGATCGTTTTCAGTTGTACTCAACTTTGCACGACCAAGTCCTTTGACAAGCAAGCACAGTGAAGGTGGATGCATAAAGGCATCTGGGCCGCATGTCACAACACGCACTCACTCAGCACAGGATTTATATACTTAATGAAAATATGCTCGAATTGGCTCGGTCCCATTGCATTCCCTCATGATATTTATCTCCAAGCGTGATGAAAAACACAACATGTAATCAAGGCTGAACCGCAGACCTGGCATAAAATCATTTTGTTGTGGAAAAAATAAAAAACTGGGCTCTGGTGTTGCTGTGTTTATGTGGTAACAGAGAGTGTTTGCACTGGTTTGAGGTCAGTCATGACAGACAAATAGCTGCCAGGGCTAATAGGAGAGGACGTAGAATGAAGATGGGGACATAGAATTCACCACGCTGCATGTGCAGCATCGGCCAATTGTAAAGTGAACGCATACATTGCTAATGCAGCACTGTTTATCACAACAAAAGTAATATTCAAAGTAAAAGTAGAACATTAATGCACGCTTGTTCGTTGGCCCTCCTTAGGGTACCCACTCAGAACAATCTTTCAAACAAAAACCTCTCTGGATACGTTATTAACTAAACCAGCACAGTGCATTTTTCATTATTGACACTGTCAGAGAGGTATTACCGTTCCAAATGTCGCCATTAAATTGATTCAATGAGCCATTAAATATAAATATGGATGAAGTAATTTGTTTTACTTAACAATCTTTTATTAATAGTTTGACATCGTCTAGTCAAACTTGAGTATGTCCACCTGTGTTTGCCTACCCCTCCTAATGTGTCAACCAATCAGCAACCTATGCCACTTGTGTCTTCCCCAGCTGTGTCTCGTTGTCAATTAGTGTGTGTATTTAATCTCTTGTCTTCCCTCTGTCTACGTCGATTCATTGTCATTTTCTTCCTGTCATGCTGCCGGTTTTGTTCCACGCCTTGTCTCATTTACGCTTTCGGACTTTGTTGTTTTTGTTTTTTAGTTTGTAGCTCATTTTTGCCTCCTCGTTTTTGTTTATGAAACATTTTTTTGACCGCATTCTTTGCCTCCTCGCCCTGCTTCCTTGCATTTGGGTCCATCACCACACCTCAATCGTGACAGTTGCTTTGCTAGTCTCCCTCTACTTACATAAAGAATATCAAATAGATACCAGTATTCTGTATTTATAAGAATAATTTTCAATAACAAATAATAATTTTAAAAATTATTTTTAAATGATCAAAGATAAGTACTCATTTCCACCAGTACTTACAGGAAAATTTACATAATTTAAAAACAATTAAAAAAAAAAAAAAGAATGGTGTATTTGAGAAGGGCAGTAATCATATAATTAGTGCAAAAAAAAAAATGTATATATTGTGCAAGGATTCAGGTATTCGACAATTCAAGTATTACAGTTTGCAAAGGTATTGCAGAGTGTAAACATTCAAATGTGCAGGATTACTATATACTGCGATTGGCTGGCAACCAGTCCAGAGCCAGCTGAGATAGGCTCCAGCACCCCCTGCGACCCTTGTGAGGAATAAGCGGTCAAGAAAAAGGATGGATGGAAGGTTTACTATATATAGTACAGGCCAAAAGTTTGGACACAAATTCTCACTGAAGGCATCAAAGCTGAATGAACATGTGGCGTTATGCACTTTAACAAAAAACAAGGCGAAAAATTTTAAATTCTAGTTTCTTCAAAATAGCCACCCTTTGCTCTGATTACCGCTTTGTACACCCTTGGCATTCTCACCTCTGGAAACTCATTCAATACTGTTGGAAAACCATTTCAGGTGAAACTCATCGAAAGAATGCCAAGAAAAAAAAAAAAAAAAATCATCAGAGCAAGAGTGACCATCGGGACAAAAACTGTTCCACCCTGAAAACCCCTTTTTGCTCACCGAATTTGTTGTATGTTGTTTCATATACAAATATTCCTTCTCAGGTAAATGCTTATGCATTGGCTGGTGGCCAGATACGTTTGTAACAGGATGACAGCGGTATCCTAAAGACATGCTTAAATGTCACAGGCTGAAGTCAACACATAAGACAATGATGGATGAACTGCTGGAATTTGTTTCAAGAGAAAGGGAAGTGTTGCTTTGTTGTTATGTCTGCTGCAAGACAGTGACCCAGTGTGCTGCGAGGGGATTAGACTTGATAACATGGATGACGAAAGACATGGGGAAAGAAAATGGGGGAAGTGGGCTCAGGGGGAGAAGAAGGTGACACAAGAGTGGCCCCATCTTCTTCTTCCTGCCACCTGCCCTCTATTGTTCCTTGTTTTCCACCACGTTGCTCCCAAAGTCATCCCACCCCCCACCATAAAATACTCCCATCCTCTTGTGGTTACACACCCTGCTGGAACAATAGCCAGCAACTTTATTCCCAGGAACCTGCGCCCTCAGGTGTGGAATTCTATCAGCTGGAGCAGCCCAAATGCACTTTGGTGGAAGAGTCACAAAAGCAGCAGATTCTCTCATAGATTAGACCCCCACCCCTAAAGGAAAGAACGGGAAAAGGGTGGGCTGGCGCAATGCGGGTGATGACGGCATTTAAAAGCACACACCTGTACTCTTTGAGGAACACTAACAATAACGTTGACCTTTATTCTCCAAGGAGGTTAGAGGGCAACATCCTATCAGCCTAATTGAGTAGGGGAGGGGACTGGATGTGTATTGTCTATGAATATAGAGTAGCCTAACGAACAACATGTCCTCTAGAGCTCATTGCGCATCCCTGAGCGACCAAAAACGGAGCTCAATCGTTCTAAGTGTGTGTGTGTGTGTGGCTCCACTCTAATGTCACATGTCATTACAGGCACCACAAATGACACTTATATTCTGTTTAAATCAGCATCCATCAAAATCGCCCTCTGTGGTGAACATCTAAGGATGTGGATGAACGACAAGAGTTGTACTTTCTAAAAGTCAAAGCTAAAATAATCATTTTAAAATTGTACATTGAATCCTTCTTGTCATCAACTTTATCAAAGCAAAGCTGGAATGCTCACTTCAGATACCTTCAAGTTCTGCAACTTTGCATATTTTTTCTATGAGAGCGGGGAATGCATCATTCAATGAGCTGTGGTTGTTTCTGGCTGGAATAAATCTCAATCCTGCAGCACATGAGATCACAGCAAATGTTGTTAATAAGTGATGATAAAACCAAAAGCGAACAGGCTAAAATCACATCCCAGTGGTAAGATTTTCTAACAAAGTAGACCTTGGATGAAAGGCATGCTGCAAATTTTCAAAGTCCATCCAAAGCAGTTTAATGAGCATTGATGATGATGATGATGATGATGATGATGATGATGATATCAGATGCTGAATGTGGCGCAATATGCTTGTTAAATGTGACTTCGAATGTGATCAGAGAGGAAACCTTGTAAAGCAAATGAATGACCTGTCAAAAAAAAGACCTTGCGGTTTTGGGACAACCTTACTCACCTTATATACAAATATAGGAAATGATATACAGTATATACATGTCTACATGTAGGTATGGTGATCAAATATCCGTTGTTTCTAAGGACATATCACAACACCATTGCCATTAGTTAGCCCATTTATTCCATTTTGTATTGTTTGTTAGCATTATACTAAATTGACTTTATTTACCGGTAGTCTTTAAGTTTGTTTTATGTTTACTCATATCTTTCTGTCTCTGATTTATTTATACAGCAGATCAGACCCGTCACCAGAGCCCAGGCTTAAGGGGGGCACATGAAATGCATGGGCGGGCCCAATTATTATGAATACCATACTGACAGCATTAACTTGCCCAATATATTTGTATAAATTTATGTAGCACTGTCGTGCATCTATCCATTGAATGGCACCCGCTGACAGTATTATCATAGACCGCATTTACAGTACACACACATAAAGTAGACTGCAGTGGCGACGTGAGTACGTTGACGCCGCAGCCATATTGGACGAGGCAAAGTGAAGCTATTTGTAAAGATGCCTCCTTCTGTTTCTCCTTGGAGATGTATCATCAAGCCACAACTCATTGGATTAATAAGGAATTATTATTACCTTTGATTATATTATCCCATTCAAAGTCAATCTTACTATTTTTGCCGATGTAATGGCAAATACAATTGCCACATCCAATAGGGCGGATGTGCTGACGTATTGCTTCGAACGGGCCACCTGTTTGAACGGTGTCTGCAGCAGAATTAAAAAGAAAAAAAGGAAAGCAAAATCATACCTCATTGTAGATGCCAAAACGATATGTGGGCTCCGTAGTTTTTTGTTTTTTTTTCCAAGTGACTCTTTAGTTGCCAACACGAAAGAAGTTTGTAGTATGTCCCTCCTCACTTGTCTTGTGCGCCAGCGTCCTCAGAAACTTGCAGCTTCACTTGTACAAAATGTTCATGACTCTTGCATTGAACGCCAAAATTGACATATCTGTCGCGTATGCGTATAAGTCAGCGTAAGGCATACCTAGCATTATTTTCAGTAAGACTGTGATGGCTGTTGCAGATAAGACTATCAATCAAACAAAACCATACCACTATTTCTTCATATTGTGACATCTTGCAAGAATGCGTTACTTGTACAAACGGCCACCGTTGGCCGTAGCCGACGCCAAAAACAAGAACAATTCGGCGAGTAGCGAGCATTAGAAGCAATGAACTGAAGCAGCCAACACAAACGTAACATACCTCCGACACCGCGAGACCTGTGTTGCGTTTACTGACACTCGGATATAAGAGTGCTAAACCGAATGAATGGAAAAATATAATAATAAAAAAAGGAGAACCATTTTAGACATCCATGCCTCAACTGGGCGGGCACAATCATCTTGGTGGGCGGGCACGGACCCCTATGGCCCGCCCATGGTGACGGGTGTGCAGCAAATTTCATACACAAGGTAACTCAATGTGCTTCACATAGTTTAAAAAAAAAAATACACCATTTAACTAATTTGCTCCCAAAAATGTATGAATACGTTTGATTTTAAATATTACCAGGGTCCCAAAAACGTATTTATACTTTTTTTTTTTCCGTAGAGCATACAGAAGACTGATGCAGCATCTGAACTGAACAGAACGCCTGAAGCAATGGTAGTTATTACAAAAACGGCCAGCAGGTGGCAGCAGTGTATAATAGATCACCAAGAGCCATGTTTCAACAAGCTCTTTTTGACCATGTTTTCACCAGGAATGTGAATAATTACGAAACTTAGCTATATTCTTATGCTAATTGGTGCAAAACGGAAACAGAAGTGTGGAGCTGTGAAGAACAAAGTAAGTACCATGCAGTGGACCAAACGTATGATCGTCAGTGCAAAGTAACATCAAATTACGTGATTTCTCTTACACATAATGAGCATCATCATCCAGTCCATAAAAATATTGCCAAGATAAGTCAAATTTATTAATTATCATATTCATAATCAATGGTAACTTTTGATAGATCCAGCATCTCACCTGACATGAATGCTTCATTGCAGACACGGAACCGATTTCTTGAAAAGGAGACTGAATCACATAATAAATAGGAATATACAAGCTAATTCAAGTCAGTCAGAAAAAAATTAGGAAAGAAAAAAGAACTTGAGCCCTACCAAAGTAAGAAATGTGACATATTCCAATACCATGGACGTCCACAACTTCCAAAGTGAATTTGGGTAAGTCAACAAGTATGTTGGGAAAATATTACTTATTAAAATGCTTTCTGTTAATTATAACCTCATTTAATCTAATTGTTTTAGTGTAATTAAGAGAATTCATTTTACTCAACAAAAATTCACTCTAAAATTCTATTTGTGTGGTGGGGCACCAGTTTCATGAAGCAACTGCATGATGGCCTTATGTGCATAATATGGTTTGACCTCACCTTAGGAGAAATAGGCACACCTCTTAGACCTGCCATTAGGTTGAATTTGACCTGAATTTGACCTCCTTTCATGTGTGCTTTTAATCCCTCGTTCTCAAAGCCTACTTGTCTTGTCTCTGACTTTCTAAAGGGTTCACGTTTCCCATGACAAGAACACTTTTTCCATTTGAAAACTTTTCCAATTTCTCAATTTGTTTGTGTCTCTTCCTCTCACTTGTAAATAGATTCAGAGAGGAAATACAGAATCAACCAACATTTTAATGCACTTGGACTTGAAGTATTAACAAACATGAGTGGAATATCTTGTGGGCCACGAGTGCGATCATGTTATTTATGTCCTACAATTGTATACAAATAACTTCAATAATTAAAACACACACAAGCAAATTAGTCTCTTCAACCCCATGTCGCCATCCCGAGGACCAGAAGAAGAAAAGAAGGGAAATGAGGTTGTTCATAAAGAGTAAGTCCAGCGCTGTGGCTACTTAGGTGCCACATGCCACTGCGGCAGAGCCTCATTGTTATTATGATTTTGTTCATAATGAGCAGCGCGTCGCTCCCCGCTGCCATACAAAGCCTTGATTGAATCTGGCATTCTATTAGCATGTTAAAGAGGCCCGGCTTCATCTGTGAGCTGCTGACTGACAGTGGCCATCATCTCTGTAATTGTGTCTCACGCTGGAGCCAACGCTGGCCCGGCTGAGAGCCACGTGGAGCGAGCAAGAGGAGGGAGTTGGAAAAAGGTAGAGAGGGGATTAGGATTTAAAAAGGGGTTCAGAGAGGAGGGGAAGAGGCTGGTGAAAATTAGCCGCGTTTCTGTATATCTGTGTGGTTTCAAAGCTCTGTTGGGTGCCGGGAATAATCGTTTTGAATAGGTTTGAAGCTTATTCTTTTGACATTTATGAAAGCAGTGTTTTGTCGAAGAAGCCCTGCTTATTTGGAGGTGTCTTCTGATCCAGCCATATATTCATACTTGGTGAAACCTTGGCACAATATCCAGTATCCACCTCAGGAATAATTTAAATTAGTACAGTGAGGCACTGACAATCTCCTTTTACAATACTGACATGTTTTGTTTCGGAGAAAAACTTGAATAATCTGTGTTGAGCAAGTCATTTCCAAAATGTTATACAGTATATTACATTTTACTAGTTAGTGGATGTTTGAGCACAACTACTGTAGTTATTTGATGATATACAGTAACAATGCTTTTTGTTGTTAGTTTCATTCAATATGACATTTAACTTAAATATATCAATAGCCAATACAATACAACACAACAGTACCAAAACAACAATGTTAATGATATTAGCGGTTTACTTTCCAGAAAATCATATATATATATACATATATACATATATATTACAATTCTGCTTCCAAAATATTAAAGGTGTACTTTAAATAACAAAATGTACAGACTGAAATTGTAAAAACGTAAATAAACCCTAAGAATATAAACACAAAATATATTGAACAAATAATAAAATAGATTGACTAAATGATACATACACAAAATAATTGTCTCAGATGTGACACATATTGTCAGTTTATATTGTTAATGTGTTCCTATTATCATTACGTTTTTTCGTTATTGTGACTGATTTGTGAACAGCTAAAAAAGAAACCAAACCGAAGCTACTGTACTGATGTCACCGGCAAGTGCGAAGGCGCTTGAATCTATTTTTTTTTTTTCACTCTTAAAGTATTATGCTTTTATATTTTTAGGTTTATTTACGTTTTTACAATTTCAGTCCATTGTTATTTTGAATAATTGTAAACGGCGAATTTCCAGACAATCCTGTAGCGTGACGTCATCTGCAGGCGACCCCGATATAATTTGGCAGCCCGATCACATCTGACACCGACAACGGTACAGTCTGACTGTGCAAGAAGGCAGGACTTAGACACCCAAGTGACACTGATACGTGTCATATGTGGCGGCTGGTTAAAATGGAATGCGGGACAGTTTTAATTCCTCATGGATGATTTTTGTATGACCAACAAGTGGATATTAGACTTTTAATTTATTCTACAGTAAACTAATCCTAGCACAGCTTTATAGCAATCCTTCTAAAATAGGGGGGTGAAGGTGTGACGCCACGGACTAAAATAAAGTGTAATTTCACATCCACTACAGTAGGGGGCAGTGGTGCTGTCATTGTCAGAGTGCACAAGATTACCTCATCTGCAGATGCTTTCTTACAGCAATTTTGTAGACAAATACTATTTACAGACGCAGGGGAGAGTTGGGGAGGGAGTGCAAAAAATATTTTCTTCGTCCTTGGAGCGGCACGGTAGTCGAGTGGTTAGCATGTCCGCTTCCCAGTTCTGAGGTATCCGGTTCGAGTCCAGGCTCGGACCTTCCTGGGTGGAGTTTGCATGTTCTCCCCGTGCCCGCGTGGGTCTTCTCCGGGTACTCCGGTGTCCTCCCACATTCCAAAGACATGCACGGCAGGTTAATTGGTCAGTCTGAATTGTCCCTAGGTGTGCGTGTGAGTGTGGATGGTTGTTCGTCTCTGTGTGCCCTGCGATTGGTTGGCAACCAGTCCAGGGTGTCCCCCGCCTACTGCCCAGAGCCAGCTGAGATAGGCGCCAGCAGCCCCCGCGACCCTTGTGAGGAATAAGCGGTCAAGAAAATGGATGGATGGATGGATGCTTCATGGAGATGCTTCGACCCAAATTGTTCCCATGAATATAACACAATGTTACAAAATGTAAGTTGCACAATGAACATTCTGGGTGAACTAATTGTTCCCTTTCAGAAGTGTACCTACTTTTATCCACATACTGTATAGCACAAGTGGGACTTTCTCCTCTTCCTCACCTAAAACTGCAATGTCCTTGCTTACGCTGCTTTTTCTCCCTCTGCAAACTTTTGGCTCTCTTCCCTGCGGTAAATGTGAATTGAACCAACAACATGATGGTACAAAAGATGGTTAAACACATGCAATACATCCAAAATGGGCCAATTCTGCTTCCAAGCCCCCTCCCCCCCACACTCTCGCTGTCACTCTCTGATGCTGCACTCGCTTCTCTTTTGGGCCGTGGTGACATGCTTGCAGTCCCACGATTTTGTCATCTTCGTGAAGGAGGATAGCCGAGTAGTGCGCGTGTGCCTGCGTGCTGTGTGTTTGTGTTTGCGTGCGCACGCAACTATGATGTGCAGAGCTAGCACATTTTCAATCTTGAGCCGCCCTGGTGACATATTTACCACACAAGAGCGGCTCCCTTTTTTCCAAAATATCACAAAATATTGGCGCACACATTCTTTGACTCAGTGCAGCTAAACTGTGAGATTTTTTTTACAGTATGTGTCCACTGTCCTTAACTACAGTAAATTATTGTTCACTATTGATTTGAAAATGAAATGCACATTTATAAGCAGCTTGTTGCACAAATATTGACTTTGTCATAACGGTTGCGTTGGTATGATAGCTTTAACCGGCCGACTGCATTTATCCCCCTTATCACAGATACTATTACCAGCCATAAGAAAAGGTAGTTTACCAGAAATTGTTCTGCTGTAATACTGTACAGCACCCTTGTGTGTTTCAGATTCAGCAAACAGGACACGGCAGAGTTTTGAGATGCAATGATTGTTGACATTCACATTGTGTGTGCATGTGAAAGGGAAAGGAAAAATTGCGATGTGCCAAAAAAAAAATATCTTTTCTGCATTTTTCTGACATAAAAGGACAAACAAATGTGATGTGGTTGTATCAGTCTAGAAAAAAGCTAAAAACTATTTGTATTTTGCTTGACTTTAGCGCAGATAGAACTATACTTTTTGTGCCGTTGTGGGATGGAACACAGCTAACTCCTGGCCAGTCGAAGCGGCTCCCTGCATTCTTGTTAAAATTAGGGCGGTTGAAGCACACTAATATCATGCCATTTTTAAATTTAGTCTCAGTTTTAGTCCAGGTTCTGTCATGACTAGGGTCATGCGGGGGTAATGTTTGGGTCTTGACTCATGACTGGGTCACGCCATGGTTAAGTTTTTATCATGACCGTGAGGTCAAGTGTCTGTTTTGAACTGATGTTTTGAACTGATGTAATCGGCATCTAGTTTCAACTGGTTTTAAGCTATGTGATGTCAGGAGCTATGTGATGTCAAGAATCTTTAATCTCTTTACTGGGTCAACAGCCAACCAGATAATTCCATGTCAGTACTGTTACCCACATGTCTAGCAACAACCAATGTGATTGATTCACTGTCTATTTAAGCCAAACTGAGAAGTGTGTGTGCGTGTGTGGGGGTGCGTGTGCGTGTGTGTGTGTTTGTCGGATTATTACCTCTGTTCATCTATGCATCTACCCAGCCCAAAGGGGGCTTGGCATCTTGTTATTTTCGATGCATTCTCATTGTCTCTCGTCTAGCCAAGTTTGTTCTACGTCTCTCGATGTTATGCTAATAAAGAGTTAATCTTATTTGTGTCTGCGTGTTTGGGATCCAACCCCAGAACATAACAGGTTCAATCGCGCTTGTTAGTTTTTATCACAGTTAGTCAACCACAGCCCATTTTTATTTAGTCGACTATGAATCTAGCATTTTAGTGTTTATTTTAGTCCAAGAAAACGTAATTTTATTCATCTAGTTTTAGTGAACAAAAACTGTCAATGTTTTTGTCTAGTTTTAGTCAGGACAACCATTTTACCCTTTTATATTTTTGTCAGCAGATTATATGGAAACGTTTTGAATCAAAAAGTATTTCACATCAAATCTTTTTGATGAAAAACAACTTGACACACAATTACAGTGGCTACTATGGCTCCATGCAATGAGCTAGTAAGTTAGCCAGCATTAGTTAGCAGTCGCATTAACATTATTGTTGAAACGTTACAGCCGGTGGATTAATGTGAAGTTCAACTATAATTTACTTTTTTTTTTTTTTTTTTTTACCTTTCACAGTGAATCCAACTCCTGTCTGTTCCATGTGTTTGTTAGCAGAGGGAAGATTTTACAAAATCACATATTTTTCGTCTCGTTTTTGTTCATGAACTAAAATGTCCATAGATTTAAATCCAGTTTTTATTAAGTGAAGGACATTTTCGTCTCGTCTTTATTAGTCAACGAAAATGCATACTGATTCAGTCCCAGTTATTGTTTATTAATGAGGGATTTAGTCTAGTCTAGTCTAGTTTTAGTCGGATGAAAAATGTGTGTTAACGAAATTAAATTTGTTTAGTTTTTGTTGACGAAATTAACAATAACGCACACAATATCTGCAAGATGTACCATGCCGATGATGTACTCGGTTACACATGTGACATAGGCAATTGAAGACGAGCTTGCAACCACGACCGTGTCTGTGTCTTACAGCTCATTTGAGATAAGAGTGCTTTGAGTTTGAAAGCGCTATATAAATAAAGATGACTTGACTTGACTTGACTTGACTTGACTTGACTTGACTTGACTTGAGTTTGGAACATGGCTCAAATTAAACTTGTATTTCAAGGCACTATTGTATTTGTTTTAAAATTACAGAGATCCACTCGAAGGTCAGATTGCTTGACTTTGAAATGTGTCTACAGTTCTTCAAGGGGCTCTCACTGGGATAAGGTTACCATTATGGCACTATAGTTTATTTTATACAGTATAATCTGCATCAGCTCCACTCAAAAGCTATAATTGAGCACACGTTATGTATGTTCGCATGTGAGGCCTGCTGACATGTGATGGAATGTCATCCTCTCGCTCCGCGGACGCCCAAGGAGCCGACAGATGTGACAGCGACAACAAACCATTGTGTAGCCTTTCCTCCGTCTTGCGCACACCCACACGCCCACACCCCGTGCGTTCTTTCTCCTTCAACCCTGCTATGATGTGAGTCTCAGACTGCGGCAGTGCGGGGCAGTGAGACGGAAAATACAGTGATTGTCGCTGACAAAAATAGAGGAGCTTGGTGAGTGGGGGAGGGAGGTGGAGTCAAAGGATGACAATGCAAGGGCATGAAGGGAATTGAAGAAAGGAATAAAAGACAAGGCGCAGTAAAGCGTTGGGGATATATGGAGTCTCCACCCCAGAGAGTAACAGCCCATGCTTCAGATTTTGAGTTGAGGTGTGATGTAGGTGGGACCGGGAGCCATAAAAAGTCGCACCTTGTTCTGCACCATGCGCACGCAGCAACCCAGCTGTCCGACTCCCTCTCACCATGGGGGCCGATCGGGACATGCATCATTCATGAGCAGGGGTCTATTTGGCTGCGTCATCGCCCTCACATCGCTGCCAATAACATTCCCTGCCACTGGATTCACCTTTACTCAGCCCTCAGCGCACTACAGCAATGTTTTTGTTCACAAACGTTCAGATTGAATTACATAAATGATTGATGTATTTGCATTACATATTCTGACATAAATTTCATCTATTGTGACTCATTAATTGAAATCCAGGAAAAAAATATTTCCGCCACTCTGCAATGAAAAAAAGACCACCTCATTGAAGTAATTATGTAGACTGTAATTATCAAAACTAATGTGGCATATTTCATCCCCAGCATCCTTTTGCCTGCCCAGCTCATGTCGCAGCCTGCCTGCCTGCCTGCTTGCTTGCTTGCCTCCCTGCCGTGAAGGTCACCCTCCCTGCAGCTATGGATTACACAGGCGCACACTCAGGCAGAATGTGATACTGCCCTTCAACGGAGGTCTCTGGGTTGCATTGGGAAGGACAAGCCTCCTGGAACTTCTGGACACCATACCACTTTGTATTTATTTATTTATTTATTTATTTATTTATTTATTTATTTATTTATTTATTTATTTATTTGTTTGTTTGTTTGTTTGTTTAGCCAAAATATAACATATTGAGTTTTTTTTTTTTACCAGGAACTATTTATAACAAATTAGCTAAAGTTTAGCTAATGCTAAATCTATCTTGGTTGTCCAACATTTTTTTTTTTTGCTCGGCAGCTATTGGAAGCTGGCTGTGTAATTTACCTCATGCATAAATCGGTGACTGCAGCATGAGACTAGTAGGACTACATTTCCCATGATTCTTAGACATAGAAGGAGGGAGTAGTTCTTGTTCCAGTATGATGAAAACATGCTTGCTAGCAATTTTAGCAGTTTCTTTCTAATTGGTTTATCATATGAATCACACAAAAAAAAAACTGTAATTATCATGCACATGACCCAAAAAAAGTGCTTGCTAACTGGACTATAAATAAATAAATAAATAAATAAATAAATAAATAAATAAATAAATAGTGGGATGCTGGGATGGATGGGACCTGCATAGTAGTGGGACAAAACAATGGGGCTGACTCAAGGCTCAAAAACGGGACTGCCGTGGTTAAAGCAAGAAGTCTGTATGCCCTATACATGTCACAACAACTAATGCCAAAAGTGCTGATGTTCCTATATAGAGGGTGGTGTGTGTGTGTTTGCAGTTTGTAAATGTGTTTGCTGTTTAAATGTCATTCTTTCAGTACTTTTAAGCCACTTTTGCTCACTTTGCTTTGCGAATGTATTCCGTTGTTCTTTTGTAAAATATTTTAGGTGATGTGCTGTCTTGCTTTGTCTTGACTTTAAACTCATTATCATGATCATCCCAAATGCAGCAACAGAACTGTCGTGTGCCATCACTTGTCCAGTTAAGCGGTTGAATCACACAAACAAACAAACAAACAAACAAACAAAAACAGCACATAGAAAACACAGACACACTTTGTTAATCCTTTAGATGCTCGCTGAGATTAAGCCATATAAGGTTTGTGTTACGTTTGATTTTATTAATTTATAGGGCATATCTTTGCAGAACAACTTCGTATGACTCCAAAAGATTTGGGCATGTCAGAGTGTGTCACATGCTAATGGTCTGAAAAGGAATCCAAAAACAGTAGCTACTGGTGGACCCACTACAGTAAAAATAATAATAATAAAAAAATAAAAAAAGAGTCCTCACAGACCCTGAAGGAGACATGAGGGGGTATAGTTCTTTGTTAGGCATTATCAAAGAGCCATCAGGAGAGTATTCATGTCTGTCTTCCAACCTGGATTCAAAAGAGGGCCAGTGTCACCTTTTATCGAGCAAAATGGTGCGCTGGGGGTCAATTTTCTTCTGAGTGGGACAGGAGCCATTTGATGATAACTCGCTGGAGTCATGCCAGTTTTTAGAGGTCAGAGGCGTTGGGAAAAAATATATATTCATACACATCCACACATATACTGTAGCAGCTCGTGTTGTCCTTTGCAGGCTTGGCCATCCCTGCTGTGACCTTAATTTGTTGTGTCTTGAGTAGGCGTGCCAAACGGGCAGCTGATGCACCCCAAGGGGACACGCTGACAGGACGTGTGAGCATTACGTGCATGTCTCTGTGCATATGCGGGATGAGGAGAGGCAGAGACGACAGGATACATGCACTGTATTGATGTACAGTACATGTGAATATGATTGTGTGGCTGCCAGGTAAGAATGGAAGAAGGAAGGAGAGAATCTTGGTCCGCGAGTGCTGGATCTTGGGCAACTGATGAAAGCAAAAGAACACAAGCTATCTCCCTGCTGGCTAATCCTCTAAATGAAGATTTGTGGCAGTGCCTGGCTGGTGGTTACTGGCCAAGCATACAAACAAAAAAACTCATCAGAGCTGTTGTTAATGCAATACCTCATACAAAAACAGCTCATCACAGGCTCAAATGAGAAAATTAGGGAACTGTCATTGTATGTTTTTGTTGTTTATATTATATTTCATTATGTTTCATTTTGTCTTGTTTTCCTGTATTCCCTGTTTCTGTCTTGTCTTGCTCATTAGGTTTTCAGAGATGAACCTAATAGAAGGCGGGAGAACTTGTGTGAGAGCGAATGAATGCAGGACTTAAGACCACTGAAATGAGTTAATATATGAAAAGAGCCGTGTCAAGAGGTTATAGCGCAAATATACGGGTTTCGCACAACTTGCAAAGGCTATCAGTGCTTACTTTCCCACCAATGAACCTCGTTTGCCAGAGGAGACAAATTCTGATAATGAGTCTGACTCATTTCAAGCAGGGAATTTTGTTTTGAGAATGAGTGGTTGCATGAGTTCACCTGCCTGGGAGGCAAATTTAATGAAATGCAAATTTGGCTGTCGATACAATATGTGCTAGCCGAAACATTAACTTATATTTTTAATGTTTAAGTTGTGTAACTTATTCTTTAGTATTTTTGGTAGTTTCTGGATTGTCAGGGTTACCTGTTTGGCATCTATTAAACACGACACAAAAAGGAGAGAAGACACTCAGTTCAGGGCTTGCGAGGAGAGAGGAGAGGAACTGACTGATACAATTCACTCCTGCACTCTCTGAAGATTCCTCTCCTCACCCTCTCTATTTATTTGGTTTTCCACGCCCTTTCCTTTTTTTGTCAAAGTCGGCTATTTCTCAGGAATACAGTGTGCATCTCTAAACGCTCTGCTAAGTTAGGGACCACAGTAAAAAATAAAAATAAAAATAAATAAAAAGCCCTCATATAATTGTGGCTTAGCAAACTATAGGTAAGTAAATATAACAAACCACTCTTATGACGTGTTTTAGTTCTACACCACTGTTAACAACAATATTAAAAATGTAATTGAAATGATAATTCTCTGACATTGTCATTGAAAATTCTCATTTACAGCTCAGACAAAAAGGAGCCGAAAAGAAGAAACATGTGCTTTATATTTACTGTAATAGCACTTCCAAAATGCATTGCTGTCCTCAACCCCAACATTCATAACATTATTCAAATGTAAATGATATGTGACATTTGTGTACTATATATGCCGCTACCAACTGCATCAAAATGCTAACGCTTTGTGAATTGTGCAGCCGGCATATTGTATGTCCGTTTTATGTGTTATTTTACATTCAAGAATCCCATAAATGTGGCTTTAAACTACTCTGACGTTTGGAAAATGCAGAAATAGAAAAGTCATTTTCACCCATATGATAAACACCTCCCACACATACACACACGCACATTGAGAAACTGGATGGCCTCAGCTCCCACTTTGGCCCTGACAGCCTTCTAATCTGCACCTCTGGCATCTCCCTCCCCTGCCCCTCCCTTCCCCCCGGCCTCAGGCAGGGGCAGGGCAGAGTGTGGGGCAGGTCATGGCAAATCCCTTCTCCTCCCTCTTGCACTGTCACTTTAAGGCAGTGGTGTCAAACATAAGGCCCGCGGGCCGGATCAGGCCCACAAAGGGGTTTAATCCGGCCCGCAAGAGGATTTTTGTCAAGTTAAAAAAAAATACAAAAAATAAATACAAATGTAATGTCGGACTAATTAATCAATCGGCCACAATCAATTTGTATAAAATTTGTAACTTCACAAATAGTCCTCAGATGAGCAATGCAACTTGTACGGGGAATCGTCGTCCTGGATGTCGGTATACTTAAAGTTACGGTTTGTTTAATTATTATTATAATTATTATTATTATTTTTAATCATAGACCGACAAACATGTTAAAGGGATACTTTACTTATTTAGCCATTTTTGGCAGTCAAACATTAATATTTTGTCGATAGTAAATTTTATATTTTCATTATTTTTCACATACATTTAGTACCTTTAAAAACACATTTTGCAAATTGCTGTCGACTGAAAATGACATCACAAGGGCTCAGGTAACCAATCACAGCTCAGCTTGTGAATGTCACACGACCAAACCAAGAAAACAGGTGAGTTGTGATTGGTTACCTGAGCCCTTGCAATGTCATTTTCAGTCGACAGTAAGTTGCAAAATGTGTTTCTAAAGGTACTAATTGTACGTGAAAAATAATGAAAGTATCAAATTAATTATAGACAAAATATTAACTTGTTATTGCTATAATAGGCTAAATAAGTGAAGTATGCTAAATACAACACAAATTCAATTACTGGTAACAAATTCGACAAGGATTGGCATCCTTATAACGTCATTAACTGTGCCACACTATGCATTCTGGGAACAATATATACGCAAAACAGGTCGATTTAACTTCCAGGACTCAGTGTTGCCACGTTCCACTTGCATTTGTATTATTTTTTGGAACAATATGATTACAGTTGAGTTCCGTCATTTAGGGCTGGCACACAAATAACGAAAATCTGCGTATAATTGATCGTTTTTAAGTTACATCCCTAGATTTTACCGATCCGGCCCACTTGATAATATATTTTCCTCCATGCGGCCCCTGAGCTAACATGAGTTTGACACCCCTGCTTTAAGGGATTCTGAGACAAGCTCGCAAGGAGACAGGTGTGCATACCAGACGCCTGCACTGCACCCTGCAACGACTTCTCATTCAACTAAACGGCTAAATAACTCCCTCGGTGGCTGTGCACTCGCTGTCAGTGGTCTGGATGACACAAAGGGGCTACTTTAGACTCAAGCTATTGCCGTATTTTGTTTAATCACAGGGCCATTACGGACACCATTTTAAGATTTAGTCAGCAGCGTCAGCGTGGTGATTCGGGCTATTTTGAGAATGTTAGCGTAACATTCAGGATTAAGAGCTAGACAGTAGCTCAGGGTTTCTTAGAAAGCAAAAGAAGCTACTATACTGTGTGCATGGTTATCGCACGGCGGCTCGATTATGAAGACAATATTAATCATGATTAATTTGGTAATAATTTAAATCACGATTAGGACAATTTTTTTGAGTTTATTGGTATAAAAATAAAATTTGTGAATGTAAAAAATGCTAAGCCAAATACATTTCTTTGAAACATTACTCAACTCAACTTTATTTATAAAGCACTTTAAAACAAGCATTACTGTGTACAAAGTGCTGAACATGAAACAGAAATAGGTCATGCAGTAAATAATAAGAAAAGAAAAACAAGAACAAAGCAAACATTTTAAGTATACAAGTATTTTTTGATATACAAGTAAATAAATTTTACATCAGTAAATTAATAACAAGAAGTAGGCAAGTGAATAAATAAATATATAGATAAATAAATAGAATAAATATCCGATTCATAACACAAAACACAGCGCGCACTACAAAACACCAAAAACAATGTTGAGTCTCATAGTGTGCCAAAAGCCAAAGTATACAGATGGATTTTAATTATACAATGTTCTATAATTGTGCAAGTTCATTTTTGACCAAACAAGATTTATTAAATGAGTCTATATATATATATATATATATATATATATATATATATATATATATATATATATATATATATATATATATATATATATATATATATATATATATATATATATATATATATATATATATAAAATTGGTATTAATAATCTTTTTATTTTTGTTTACAGTATGCGATTGAATTTTGATTAATTGCACAGCCCAAGGTTATCACTTTATAAAGTAATCTCTATAAATGCAAGTGCAAAAATCCAGTGCACACAACAGAAAAAAAAAAAACATCAGGGAAAACAACATGGACACAAAAAGAATGTGTCTCATTCCTGTCCATAGTCCTTCTCCTTCTGAGGTCGCAGAGAATCTGTTTGACCTGTCATTAATTGTCTGTTGGATGCACATGGCACATCTGGATTTCCACAATTTCATACAAACAACACAAATAATCTTCTCAAACAGTTCCTTTAGTCATTTGTCTTATGAAGGAAAAGAAAATAGCCTTTTGAATGGTTGGGATCACAGATTGAGGTGACATTCCCAGCAGTGTGTCATGGATAAAGCTCGTATCAGCCAGATTCCATGAGTCAGATGATACAAGAGACGCTTAGGCTGTATGGGTGTGCGTTGCGGAAAAGAATCTGTTTCTTCCCGTAGGCCAGCTTTAACTGAAAGACTATCATCTGGCCCCTTTCTATCGTCTTACTCTTTGCTCATTTCCTCGCTGCCTTTATCCACTCGTCCCTTCCGTCTCTCTCCCCCGCAAACTCCCATGGATTCCCATGCGGCTTCCTCTCCGGACATGGCAACCAGCATCACCATCTTGACCTTGCTGCGTCTCAAGGAGAATTGATTTCTCTTTGGGTCTTTGCACGAAAGAGTATCTCAACAGCCCTCAGAGGATTTTCTTCTAATTCCTCCCAAGACCTTATTGTCTTTCATGAAGACACTTTTCACTGCATTATATCAGCCAGCCTTTCTCGTGGGCTACCCCTCATCATCTTCAGGGTGCACAGAAATAGAGCAGCCATGAGTAATGCATCATCTTTGCCTGCCAAACGTTTGCTTTGCTCAAGCGTTTTATACTTGGCTGCTGCTGCTTGGGGAATTGTTATTAATGCCCCCTCCCACACTGCAACTGAATTAGTTGATCGATAAAACACTCAGGGCTTTTACTTTTCATGAACATGATCGGTACTGACAAAATATTCTGCTTTTAACGATTGAAATCAACACAAAAGTGAATTTCCCAAAATGACTCATTTGATTTTGCCATTGTAGTGGTGCAAGTGCAGCGGATCGTCATTGCACCGTGGTCGGTTCGGATCGTGCCCGATCCGTGGATTGGTGGTGGGCGAGAAAACAAGAACAAAGCGCGCATTCACAGTCGATGCTATTCTGACATGTCAAGGAAGATGAAACATACTCGACGTAACACGCTAAGCCTGACTTCAAAAGAAAGTTTACCAAAGACAGTAACACATAGACGGCAAAGCAAATAGCATTAGAACGCTTTTACTTTGAAGTTTGCCCACGTTGTGGCGTGATGGCTAGCATGACTTCCCTTTTAGATGTTACTTTCTCGTAGTTGATTGACAGTGAAGTTGCGGCCAACATCAACACATCCCGAACTCATGTTCAATCGCTAATTTAGGACGCTAAGAAACCGCTTATTAATTACGCCGTCATACGGCAGAAGGGGCTAGTGCTACCTGTTAGCATGACCAACGAGTGCATCATGTGTCCCGTAGCAACTTATTTGAATTCTTTTTCAATATTCTGGACCAAGGCTACTTTGTAATTCACTCTCCGTTTGTAAAGGAAGGGAATGTGCTTTAAATTGCACGTTGAGGTTTTATCATTATTTAAAAAAAAAAAAAAAAAAAGAGAAATAGAACATTGTCTTCATTCATTCATTCATTCATTCATTCATTCATTCATTCATAAAGCACTTTTGCCCATTAAAAAAAGAAAAACATTCAACTCAAAATGTCAAAATTAGCTGTTTAGGTTATAGGAACACAACTTTAAGACATTAATACCTTACACATGAACCACGTAAAAATAAGAATGTTTCTGCCTCATATTGCACTTAAAAGTTGTGTTCCTAAATTTAAACAGCTAAACTAGACATTTTGAATTGATTTTTTAATTATTATTATTTAATGGGGAAAAGCACTTTACAAAATAAACAAATGCA
Source organism: Festucalex cinctus (assembly GCF_051991245.1). Classification (NCBI taxonomy): domain Eukaryota; kingdom Metazoa; phylum Chordata; class Actinopteri; order Syngnathiformes; family Syngnathidae; genus Festucalex; species Festucalex cinctus. The sequence continues at coordinate 13,687,329 of NC_135412.1, forward strand.
AAGTACTATTTATCTTTTCTTCTTTTCTTTTTTTTTTTTTCGGATCCGAAAAACGATCTGATCCGTGACTCAAATCTGTGATCCGATCCGAACCGTAACTTCTGTGATCTGTTGCACGTCTACTTTCTAGTGAAACTACACTGTATGCAGTTGTCACAGTAAATTCAATTTTATAAACAAGATTCAGAATCTTAAAGTGCAACAGAAACAGATGAATATTCATATACATATATAAAATTCTAGTCAAAAGTTTGGACAAAAAATTTCCTAGATGATCAAAATCATCACGTTGCCATGTCGGAATTGGCAACAAATGTTTTTCAACACAAGTGCCAGTGAAGAAGCTACCTGCCAAACACTGCAAGGTTATTATGAATCATCTGTGCCTATTTCTACTGTGGTCACACTGCCTGTTGAAGCATAGCGAACATTGTGCAGGCTTCAACTCCCAGGTGTCCCCTAGCCTGAGGATTCCTCAGTGAAAGCGCTAATGTGACACCATAATCGCACACAGGTGCATGTTGGCTTCACCGAGCAGCGGCACTACTTCGGAGGCAGGTGTGCAGTGCTGGTGTGTGTGCATGTCACTCATTCACCTTGCATGTTGTCGTGGTCTTTGACAGAGGGCACTGCGTGAAACAGACAAGAAATGAACTTCTCTCAGCTCTGCAATGTTGAAAACAACATTGCACATACAACAAGGATGCACTGTAGGATTTCTCTCCACCAGTACAATTCAGGCTTATTCATTCGAGTCTCTTCAGGTTGAACCTACTATAGTAGTTGACAAATAGACTACTCAACAAGTCGACTACACTACTTTTACTTTTTGGCATCTCGTGCTTCCAATCAGCCATTTTACAGAGGACTTTGACTTGTCACAGGCCAATAACACTGTAATCATTACGCATAGCTAAATATAACTCTTTTTAGCCTGGATTTGAACATTATTAAGTTTGAGACTGATGTTCGGGGGGGAGACAGAGTGGACTGAAAGGGCCCCCGGTTCAGACCAGATCAAGTGGAGTCCTGGCTCGGCCCATCTTCAGTGTCCAACAGTTTAATTTAAACTCTGGAGTAAAAACAGACCAAATTCTTCTTGTGTGAAAATTTGGCTAACCTTTGCTAATAGCTAAAATTCCTACGAGAAATCAAAGTCCAAAAGGAAAAAGAGGTTGCAGTCCAAGTTGGGCTGACCACAATGAATTTGATCCACAAAGGAGTAGAAGACTCACAAAAAAAAGTTAAAGAAAAGATACCACAAGGTGTGTCTCATATTTTCCGGGGGGCTGTTCTATATTTTAGCAGCATAAAACTGAAATACAGCCTCACCATGTTCAGTCCTGACTCTAGGCACCAGGAGGAGCCCACTACCTGAGGTTTGCAGGGCACAAGAAGATTCGTATGGCTCTGACATGGCAGAGATGTACTTTGCCGCTAGACCATGAAGAGACGAGCACACAAGCAGAGTTGTTTTAAAGTATGTTCTCTGGGCAACAGGAAGCCAGTGTAGAAACCTGAGCACCGCACTAATATGATCGTTTTTCCCCAATTTAACAGTCTTCATTATGTCAGCGCAGGTATGAAAAGTATAAAATAATAAGCTGGATTTGGATGAGCACCCACGGAAGGGAAAAACATGCACATGGCTCCCACTAATTTCAACAATTACATTCAGGAGATTAGTGAGTATTTTCAAACGTCTGTTTTTATGTTTCTGTGTTGGTCTTTCAAAAGATGTCCTTATGCTAAACCGGTCTGTGGCTCAACGATGTTTGGAAAACGCTGTACTGTGCTGAAAATATATCAATAATGTTATAAACCAGTGGTGTCCAAACTACGGCGCAGGGGCCATTTGTGGCCCGTCATCTATTTTTTAGCGGCCCTGAGCATAAACAAAAAAATAACTTTTGACACAGCCTGTTTTTCTAGACTAGATATGCAAAGAAACTATTTAAATCTAAAACAGAAATATTTATTTTTGTAATTTAATGAATTAAGTCAGTGATTTCAGTTCCAGAAGCAAAACTGTTTTCCTCCATGTTCCGCTGTCTGTGTCAAGGTCTAATTTGTGAACACATCACATTAATAATTAACTAAGATCCTCGAGTGATTTAAAATTCGTCATTTTATTTACCGACTACTCTTCCTTTGATTCTGAATGTGGAGATTGGTTCAGAGATGGGGCGGAGCTATTCTTGTGTGATACAGGGGTGTGGGCTACCCCAAAATTAAGAAAAATTCCAAACTGTCCTGTTTAAAAATAACTATCTAAACTATAGTACATTATTAATCGACTTATTAGTTTTAGCATGTTTAATAAAGTCGGACAATTTCAAAATGGCCCGAGCATCCTTCAATTATTCTGTATGCGGCCCTCAAAGGAAACGGTTTGGACACCCCTGTTATAAACTAATCAACTTCAACTCAACTTTCAACAAAATGTTTAAAAAATAATAATAATAAATGCCATCTTTGAACCCCTGACACCCTGCTTGGCACAAAAAGATCAAGATGAGTGGCTACGGTGTCTAGTTGACCTGAAAGGCTACCTCAGGTTGGGTGAATGAAAAGAGACCAAGTGCTGCTGCATCTTTATCTACAAACACTGACAACCTCATCTCTCTCTCTCACACACACACGCACACACGCAGGTCTCCTCAAACACGTTAAGTGTCACATAAATTTTGCCTCCTAGGTCACTCACATGACACGGACCTCATTTCGATTATGATGATGAAAGTAAGCCGTGTCATTGAAAGGTGAAATAGGTCAAATGCAATATCATTTGTCACAATACAATACTGTATAACAAACAGTATGCATGAATGCACGTAGGCTACTGTATCTCCATTCGTGCATTGGTGTCTTAAGACATCCCAAATACTGGAATTGAACTCATTCCATGACCACACTCATAACTTAGTGTACTCGTATCTCAAATGATCTTTCCCTGTTGAATGGAAATGCCATGAATCCATTACAGCCCCAACTCGCAAAAGAACACAAAATGTTTGCTTTTAGTAAAAAAAAAAAAAAAAAAAAAGTTCAGGGTGTACCCTGCCTACTGCCCGAGGCCAGCTGGGATAGGCTCCAGCACCTCCCGCGACGCTTGTGAGGATTGAGCGGTTAAGGAAATAGATGGATGGATAGTTTACTTTAAACAAAAACTTAAAATAACAGCATTACGTAATAGAATGTAAATAAACAGTTATTTTTACAGCTTATGGCCACCTGTGCGCAGAATAATTCTGATTGAGTGTAGCGACGTATGAATGTTTCATAAGTAACAGTCTACGTGTCTTGATGCACCATTTGCATTCACACATATGTGTTCACTGCACCTGCTATGGTTCACGTCATCAAAGTGAGTGTTTTCAGTTTATATTTAGTTTTGATTCATTTTGTCTTATTATACAGCAGTCAACTTAGAATAAAAGAATAATTTTCGAAAAAAAATGTAAATGATAAGATAACAGTTTCAAAGCTGTGAGGAAAAAAGGGTGACAACAAAGTTGTATTAAAGTTATAATTTGAAGAAGAAATAATGAGATGGGTAACAAATGTTTACAATTTTTTTAATGAGCGATGCAAGGAACCTTTTCTAGATTTTTTTTTTTGACTGCCCTCGTTTGATTTCTCTAGCACATCGGGGTTTCTAAAAAATAACAATAATGTAAAATGTAATAGTAATTAAATTTAGTAATATTTATGAATTAAGGGTAGGTTCAGCAACAGGTGGATTATTTTTTTTTTTTTAACGATCATAGCTATAATTTACACCACATGGTATAATTCATATTAAGCAAGCTTTTATAGGCCACATTAAAAACAAAAAGAAAGTAAAACGATCCCAAAAAAAGTATTTTTTAAATCAGTGTCAAAAATACAAATAGGGACACCTAAAGCCACCTGTGATTAAAATTTGCTGTTGACCCGTGTTGTATTATAACAATTTTTTAATGTGTGGCCCTAATCCACATTCCATTTCAGTTTTAATGGCAGTCAAAATGTGGTGTGGAAACCAGATTGATGTATCAGGACAATGAAAGAAAATTGATTTGAAGAATTGTGGTCAATTGAACATTCCACTATTTGAGCCAATTTTTTTTCATTTCCTTATTCACAACTCTCAAGCGGCCATTGTTCTAAAACCTCTTTATATCTTGGATATGCAAAGAACCCCAAAGGGATGAAGTGTGCCTGCATGCATACCAAATGTCTGACTCATTAAGGCGTTCTAATTACTGTGTCACTTTGACATAAACACGAAGACCTGAGCAGTTGAGAAAATGGGGAAGATCTGCTGAAGAAAAAAAAACATATTCTCTCCCTCATGTGCCATTTTAGGTTGACCTCCAGCAGCCAATTGAGCGCGTGCAGGGGAGAGAGGTGATGGATGTGTGAATGAGCGAATTAAATGATCATTATCTGTAAAGACGGGTCAAAAGAGAGGAAGGTTTTATGAAGACTGATTAGCCAGCCAAATACAAAGAGTCAGCCGAGGGTAGATGAAACATCCACACCCGGTAACTCACGCCCGCCCCCTCTGCAAAAGGTCCACATGAAGCCAAGAAAGTGCAACATCACAAGAACATTTTTTGCTTGTCAAATGCTCATCATGCACCAATATGACTGAAAGTTTTTAATAAAGCACGCTATGTCAAAATATTATCTATCAATTTCCTACCCTTCTTAAGCAAATTAGGGCTGAATTTTGTCTAATAGCAAACGGCCTCAAGCTGTTTATTGCCGCTCCCAGTTGAGGTTTACTGTCAAATTAAATCTAAAACAAAATTAAGAATGAAGCCCTTTTCACGCTGCATTTAGCAGGGTGCAGCATGCTGTCGTCAAATCCATTTAGACAGTGTGTACTCAAAACAATCACACAGCTTTGCCTTCTGCTATCTTAACTCATTCACTGCCATTGACGGATATACACGTCAATGGGAACGGAATTGACTTAATTCATTCACTGCCATTGACGGATATACACATCAATGGCAGTGAATGGGTTAATGCTATCATACAATGCAAAACACTATAGATGGGTTAATGAATAGAATCAGCAGTTGTGGTGTTATAACTCTTTATGCAAAGAATATCTGAAACAAATGGCGCATTAACATTTAGACAGATAATATAACAGTTACTTAGAGTAGTTGTGAAAGGCTTCATTTTTCTCTTCACGATTGTAGGTGGGTGTCTATCCACCTATTATATTCAAATTTTCAAGAATTGCAAAAAAGAAACTGAATGGAAACGCCAGAAATTCGAAAAAGGTCCAAAATTCGAAAAAGGTTTTTACGCTTGGAGGGGGTGGATTTTGAAGTGTATCAAGAAAAAAAAAAAAAAGGAAAATGCACGTTTTGGCGATGGAAACAGCTTTTGCAATTTACTGACTACAAGACCGAATATACGTTGCAGGTTTTGACCGAAACTCTTTGTTGTCGCAAAAAAAAGGGTGGATGATTATGGTAAGTAAGATATGTTTTGCGGCGACGAAGAAACACGATTTCTTTTTAGAATTAATTAAAGAAAAAATACATAAATGGAATTTTAGCTCGCTTTATTGACATCAGCTCTCAATGTAACGACACACTTCACTTACATGAGAGAAGCCAACAAGACAAACTACTTCCGTTCAGTCCATCAAAACCAGCATTCTTACCCGGAACTCCCCATCGTCCCAACGTTCCGTGGGTGAATTATGTACCCCTCAATATGTCATATTCGCAAAACAAGAACGGATGGAAACGGACATAAGTCTCATGTCCGTTTTGCACATTTTCACAAAATTCGCTTAAAAATGTCAAAATATTTGGATGGAAACCTGACTTGCATTGTACTGCCCCCGGTGGTTAAGTTGCACACATCAGGATTTGCAATGAATTGATTATGATGTGAGTTTCCTTGCCCTCTGCTGCTTGAGTCTTGTAAAATCGCACAATCCTTCAGTCAAATGGGACCGAATGGCACAAAACTGAGTGACAATTGATTGACTTTATGATCCGCGAGCTGCCCTGGGGCAGCCAAAGAACACATCCACTGACATTATCATAATAAAGTCATATTTCAAGATTGACACCTAGAGCTTGGACTACCTTCACAAAAAGTGAGTCTTAAGTACAAAATAAACAGGGGAAGGGGGAGTTATAGAACAGTCTGCTCAAGGTCATTCAAACTAGCAACACAGACGTGGCTGGTGATGTAGACTGTAAACACACGCATTCACTCCCTACACAAAACACACAGTCCCCCCCCCCCCCATCTGACTTTATTCATGTTCTATCAGCACTTGTCACAGAAATGCATGTGAAACATTTCAGATTTGTATCAGATAACTGAACGTGATGACAGAACATCCACATCAGCTGGCCTCATTCTTGCAAAGGTCATTACAATGACATTGCCCTTTTCAGCAAGGATGAAAGCCAGAAATGTCAAATCGCTCACCAGCCATATCTTAACATGTGCACTAAGTGTAATAGGATCAAAATGGTGGGCAATGGAAATCATATACAGCACATGCGTTATTGCTTATCTTGAATGACAGCTTCATTTGTGGTGCACATTTGGCAGGTGCTAAAGTGGAAGATTCTACAGACCATGAAATGCGACGAAAAGTTCATTGATTTGGTGCGACTCAGCCATAGGTGAACCCGAAAATTGTGCAGGCAGCAAACTAAAACCGACAGCCTCCCTTGTGACCAACATTGTGCTCTGTGTTTTGCTTCTGCTTCGTCACCAGCCATCGCTCTGCTGATTAAGTTTGTCACTTTTGCAGCTGAGCGTTAATGTTGCCGTTCACACATGCTAGCCAAATATAATTTACAAGAGCTGCCGCCAGCTGCAACCAGATCAAGACGCTGCATGTCTAACTGTTAAGTAGTCGCTTGATTGTCCATGCAGCTGCGGGCTCTGGCAAAAACACAAACAATAATGTTGTAAACTCCCAAAATTAGGTGAAGTTGTTCTTTTCAAAGTCTGCATGAGTCGCGATAATCATCCGAGACGCCTGCTTGAAAAACATGTCTGCCCAGAGAGCAGAAGGGCAGAGCTTGAATCAGTCCAGGCATGCGTTAACACAAAGTGGCGTCTCCGGCAGTGCACATAGCAACGCAATTAACAAACACACACATACACACTATCTGGCACAACCATACACATATTAATATGCTTGCAGGTGCTGGCGGGCACTTTCCTTACTAGTTAAATGCATGAAAATGCATGTCCTTCCCAGCCTACACACATCATGCATGATTGCTCATATGGACTTACAGTGGCAAGCTCCCATCCTCTGCGTGAATGCACAAGGCAGCTATGTGGAGCACACAGGATCCCACTCTCAGACATGGCCACTATGAGACCAGAATACTAAATAAGAAAGTGCTGGCTGAGTCAGAACACAGCAAGACTGCATAATAACTCAAAACGACACTGTGCAGCACGCATACAACTGAATATTTGTACAAATACAACATAATGTGTGGAATTCCTGAAATGAATTTAAGATTTTAACACTGTCAAATGCATGACATCAGTTCACCAAAACCATCAAATACTTTCCCAAGTAGCTGTGAAATTCAGAGTTATCTGATTGGATGTTTTGGGGTGATGCTATGACATCATTGCCACATTGTTCCTTTTCTGCTCTCCACTTGACTGCCATGTAGAAAAGGTCTCCATTTCAGACCCACATATGAAAAAAATAGAAGGATGCAAGTGCCAGTTTAAAATTTTTAGACTTTATTAAACATGCTAAAATCAAGCAAGCAAGCACTTGAATATTGTTTATATTTTCTAGTTTATTTGATAAACTGCTATATAGCAGCTTTCTGTTAAAAGTGATAAGGCAAATAGTTCAGAATTTTGATTTTGGGGTGGTCAACAGCCCTCCACACTCAGAACTTAAAACTGTAGTAAACTGACTGTCATGTCTGGTTCATGCCAGGGTTAAGTTTGGGTTATGCAAGGGTTATGTTTGGGTCATGACCGTGAGCTCAAGTGTCTCTTTTGAACTGATGTAACCGGCATCTAGTTTCAAAGGGTCTTAACCTATGTGATGTCAGGAGCTATGTGATGTCAAGAGTGCTTAATCTCTTTATCTGGTCAACAGCCAATTAGATAATTTCATGTCAGTCCTGTTACCCACAACCAGATCGATTCACAGTCTATATAAGCTGTCTGAGAAATGAGTGTGTTGGTCGGATTATTACCACTGTTCCTCTGTACAACTCCGCAGCCCAAGGGGGCTTGGCGTCTCGTGATTCACGATGCATTCTCATTGTTTCTCATCTAGTCAAGTTTGTTCTACGCCTTTCGATGTTATGCGAATAAATAGTTAAAATCTTATTTGTGTCTGCGCTTTTGGGATCCAACACCAGAATGTAACACTGACCATTTTTAAAATAGTTTGTTTGCATCTTTGCATATTAATTGAGAAAATATCTGCAGTATATTACACCAATTTATTAGTAATAGTGATGCCTATTTTGCATTTATTTATTTATTTATTTATTTTTATTAAGCTTGCCTTGCGGGCCGTGTCAAATGTCATTTTTAGTCGAAGCTGTGGGACGCTTAAAAAAGGATGGCGGGCCACAAATAGCTCCCAGGCCATAGTTTGGACACCCATGCTCTAAGTGAAGAAGATATGATGTAGATAATATAATAGAAATGGTGAGTTTCATGAATTATTGGTTGACCTGATACTATCTTCAACTCCTCCGACGGCACATGTGAGCCTGATCATGTGACCAAATAATCATACAGTTCAGTGCTAAGCAAGTTGACCTTCCCTGTCATCACTCACACCTGCCATATTAATGGCACACTATTATAATAATTACAAGCCCTTGCCGCGATTTAAGGGTTTATCCCGCCGGTCTGTGTTGACAGATGTGGAATGAACACCACGCGGCGTATACTGTACTACTAATGAAGAGCCGCAAGCTTAGCAAAGGAATTAGTGGTCCGACAAATGATTGACCTTCCAAGCAGAAAAAAACAAAAAAACAAAAAACAAATCTGCAAACTCACCCAAAATCATGCTGTGTTGCTGGCTGAGGGTCGTCCAACGGCCCCCGTTTCAAGGTCCTTGGGACAAATAGCTCCAAAGTCCTTCGTCAGAGTTCCCCCTTGGCACTCCAGCAGGAGGCAAGTCAGAGAGGCTGATGTGAGGAGAGAAAACTGCTGCTGCACATGCCGTCCGGTATGCCTGCCCTCTCCAGGTGAAAAGCTAGGTGTGTATACGAGAGAGAGAGAGAGAGAGAGAGAGAGAGAGAGAGAGAGAGAGAGAGCGTGTGTGTGAGTGTGTAGAGGGGGGTGGGGGTCCAGTGATCCTGCAGCTGTGGCTCAGGTAAGCTTGAGGACACTATGGAGGGGGTTAGTTGCAAAGGGGAGCAAAGAGAGAGAGAGAGGAGAGTCAGGAGGAGGCGGGGGAACTGAAAGTGAGGTAACCAATCAGAGGGGGAGACTACAGAGCCAAGATCTTCTTCTTCTCCTCCATAGAAGCCAGGAAGGATTGCGGTGGTCTCCAAGAAACAGCTGACAACTTCTTCCCAACTATCTTTTCATTTCCATGCTTCAGCTGGGAGAAAAGAGCACACAAACACACGCGCACTCGCTCTGTGTAAAACACACACTCACTTCCACAGCTCTGCCGCTTGTTTTTGGGGCTGGGTATAACCTAGAGGCACCTTGCATGCCTTCACTCTGATTGGTGGCAGCCACCGCCAATGGGAGCCGCAGCAGACACTTGTCATCATGCAGAGTGGAAGTCATGAAGGAGAGAGGATGAGCTTGACTGAGAACGCTGTCCCCTCCCACCACAATTTCTCACATTCATTTCCCACAATCCACGCATACACACACACACACACGTCACCTCCCCGCAGGCTCTTCGATTGTCACATCTGTTTACTGCAATTGTTGTCCGCTGGCCCTCTCCTCTCCGTGTCCTTTAACTTGGTGTGTCTGCGGACTTGCCAAAGGATTAACCTTTTCTCTATTTAAATCTTTGCCACCACCGTTTCTCTTAACCTACTCAGCCAAGGTTATCTATCCAGGCAAGAAGAGGGGGATGGCCACGTAAAAAAAGATGAAATGGAAGGCGACAGATCAGAGGAAGAAATAAGGAGGAGGGGGCAGAGATTAGACTAAATGCGAGGCGACAGAGGGATGAAGAGATGTGGAGTGACAGGAAGAGACGATGCAGAGCTCAGACAAAGTCACGGCAGAAAGGCAGCAGAAAATGAAACATTGTGCAACAGAATGCAGGCTTTGCCTAATTGAAGAGCCTCTCAGCAGTACCCTTCGCACCAACAACCAACAAACAGGGCAATGCCGTGTCTTCAGTTTCACAATGAAGAGGAATCACAGGCTAAAGTATGGGGGGGGACCTTTTGAAAAGCACACTGGCGCAATGTTACGGCAAAGCCCGGCGCTTTAGAGAAGGCTTAACAAAGCTGTCAAAAAATTAATCCCCCTGGGCCTGCATGCTTGGAAACGCAAAGATACAAACACGTGAGCCTGGGGCTATAGAAAACACTGCCTGATGTTCACAGCGCCTCCTCTAGTCGCACGTGCTCACTGGCTGGCTTCTCGATCAACCCTCATCATGCTCGCAGGTGGAGGCGATGAGTCACTGGGTGCTGGAGTGAATACCAACAAGGCTCCTCAACATCTTCACCAGTTTGCAAACACTGACAAGTAACAAACTCAAAAAAGCCACTCGTGTACATAAACATTGAGATCTTGTCTCCATTGGACGCGTAGCTGAGCATAAAAAAAAAGACTTAGAACACTCCTTATCTCATTCACTCTCAGCCATTTACACTGAAGCAACCCCCCGGCTATTTTACTGCATTTTTACTGATTTTGCAAGGCCCACAGAATATTGTGTTCTATTGCTATAAAAACATGGACCCTACCAAAAGAAAGAGTCTCTTATTTCATCAGGAAAAAAAAGGTATATTTGTATTTGTTTCCGATGTGCAGAAATTATCATTCGACTATAGTTAATTTAATCAATATTCATGTAATTCCTGGTGAAAATACTGACAAAAAGAGCTTGTGCAACATGGCCTTGCTGATCTCTTATACTCTGCTGCCACCTGATGGCTGTTTTTTTTTAATAACTACCATTGCTTAAAGCACCTCTTCATGTCAGAAGTTACATCAAAGCCTTCTGTATGCTCTTACATTTAAAATAAAATAAAAAAAACGTGAAAACAGTTTTTGGGAGAGAAGGACAAAGTATTAAAAAACACGTTTACACATGTTTGGGATTGAAGGGATGATGCTAAATAAACACAACTAGCATGTCCTTCATAGCGTTTCAAGGAAACATAGTTGGCATACGTGATCCATGTGATTTCTCCCATCCAAAGGTCATGTTCCCAATGGAAAGGTCATGATTGAAAAAAAAAATGAAGACAAAGTATAATATACTGGACTATCATTATAATGGTGCAGTGAGACACGAGGTAAATATTTTCCTTGTAACGCAAAACTGTCATGACCCGTGTTGCTTGGATTTGTTTCATGTTATGTCATGCACTCTTGTGGTTCATGTCTTGTCCTATTCGTCAAGTCTATTGTTTACACCTGTGTTTATCTACTACCTGTTGCCTCATCTACCACACAGCTCTCTCAGCCATTTATGTCATGTCAAGGTGTTTTTCAATGACTACATTTACATGCAGTCAATATTCGGGTTAAGGTCAGAATTACGGTTTCTGAAACAATCAAGGTAACATGTTTACATGTATGGCGGACAGAGTTACTCCTTCTTACATGCTCATTTGTACGCGATTGGAATATCCCATTCGGACCCCGACGCGCAGACAACGTAATTACATAAGTGACGTCATTTCTGCATTTACCTTACTACATTCAATGAAAGACATTATATTTATGTCACTAACCACACTAAATAAAGTAGTCGGTCTTCGTCTTTGTTGACACCAGCTTGTGTATTTCTGATGGGTTACATGCCAGAAGGACCGACTTATGTACTTGTATATATGTGTACATAGGCGCAAAATGTGGCGCTTTCGTCGTAGAGACACAAAATAAAGTGAAAATGCCGCGGAGAAAGCAATGTATTCAAGCGAGTTTTCCGATTTCATACCAGGAAGTGAGCACTTACATCAGAGTTGCGAAGTCAGTGGAAAAATGACCCGGCTTCACTAACTGGCTTCAATCTTACGTCACTCGACAATGCCAAGCCCCATGGAGAGACAGAGCCTAAATGGCAAAACAATTTAAAATATTTTAAGCAGGTATTTATTTATATTCATGGATTTGTTCTTGAATGTAGTTGTTTGAAATATGTTCACGTAACAAACCGTGATTCGGAATGACTGTGTTAACTACTTGTAGAACAACAAACAATTTCTCAGAATCAGCCATCTTTGTTTTTTTTTAAATATTTTCCACGAATGCTTTGAGGTCAGAACTAGGACAATCCAAGTGGGATAAATCCGACGTCCCACCTTCCTCCAATGCAGTAATAGTTCCTTGTTTCTGTTCAGTCTTTGTTGGATCGTTTGCATTTACTCAGACAGTCATTTGAACTGTCCTCTGCCCTGGTGACTTCAGTATGTTTTGGTTGATACTTTGTCTGTTTTTTGATATTTTGTTAGTTTAGTAGATTTGATTGTGCGCTCCTTGTTTGCATTACGTTTTGTTTTGTTTTGTTTTTTTGCGGGGGAGATTTGTTCACGGCTGCTGATTGAGAAATGAGTTGAGTTCACTGCCACAAATCACCATGGAAGATTTGTAAAAACTGGAGGGAAAAAAATTCAGGTTGATTTTTTTTTGTTTTTTCTTTTTTAATTTACCAAAGTAAAAGTTCTTCTGATACATAGTACTGCAATAATAACGGTTAAATTTGTAAGTATTTCAATAAGTGCTCTTTGGGATTAGCTGTTATGAGATCAAATTCTCAGACGATTCAAATGTAGTAATACAGGAGTTCAGTCAAGTGCAGTGCCAAAGCAATATTTTTATATTGACAAAGTGTGATGGTTCTGTTGTCTCTCTAGCAGTTCCAGAGTGTGGCAGGAGGCGGCGCCAACCTCGCAGGCAGAGGCCTGCTCCCACACCTGAGGCTCATCAGCCTGATGAGCCAACAACCTATTTAACCAGCCCCTCCTTTGGTTCTGTGCCGGAACATTCCCTTGCCATACCTGCTACGTTTGCTTGTCTCCTCCTGCCACACCCTTGTTGTGTTCTAGTCCCTGGTCTCCGGCTTGTAGTGGTTTTTTGTTTCTCGTTCTACCGGTCTATTAAGACGGCTCTTTCTGTTGCTACTTTGGTCCCTAGTGTTTTATGTTGCTACTTTGCGCTTTAGTGTTTCTTCATCCCTGAACAAGGTGATTTTTGGTTGCTACTTTGTTTTCTAGAACTTTTTCCCTGAGCAAGGTGATTTTCTGTTGATACTTTTGTGAACAATAAACTGTGGACTTTGTCTCTCACTCTGCATCCTGGGTCCTGGCCTTGCTTTGCCTCACGGCACATAACAGAATGTTCCGGCCATAATGGACCCAGCAGAGTCAGAGCGCTTAAGGAGTGCGCTTTCGGCACAAGGAGCACTTGTTGGACAACACCAATCAACCCTGCAACAAGTGATGGACCATCTACAGCAACTCACCACCAGTGTGGACCAGCTGAACAAGCAGATGGCAGCCATGAGTCACCAACTGCCGTCGTCCAGCTCCTCTGGTTGCTCGCCCTCTCCATCGGCGGCAACCCCTCCAGCCTCCCAGCCGTCTTCTCCCAGAGAGCCATTTATTCCGATTCCTGCTAGGTATTCTGGAGACTTAGGCACATGTGCTCAGTTTTTGCTACAATGTAGATTAGTGTTTAACCAGCAACCCAGTACTTATGCTACTGCCCAGTCAAAAATCGCTTTCATTATGAGTCTGTTATCAGGACAAGCGGCCGCTTGGGCCTTGGCAATCACAGAACAAGGATCGGCAGTGCTAAATGATTATGAACAGTTTACCGGAGAAATGAAACGCATTTTTGATCACCCGGTGCGAGGCAAGGAAGCAGTTGGCCAGTTGCTGGATCTGCGTCAAGGTAGCCACTCTGTCTCTCAATATGCATTAACTTTCCAGGTTCTGGCAGCCAGTAGCGGATGGGGGGACTCTGAGCTACAAACAATTTTTCAAAAGGGGCTCGCTGGGGAGATAAAAGATGAGTTGGCTTTAAGGGATGAATGTAACTCACTAAATGACCTTATTACATTAGCAACACGGATGGACAATCGGCTCAGGGAGAGACGGCGGGAGAGGAAGATGGACACGGCTCGTCGCTCGTCAACTTTCTCACCGTCCAGCTCAACCGTCATGGGGAACTCCACCGCCTCATCTCCGAGCACCGCTCCTGAACTCCATTCCAGCACGACACCTCGCGACGAGCCCATGGAGTTGGGCAGGGCTCGACTCACCCCTGTCGAACGACAGCGACGCATAAGGAGCCGACTGTGCCTGTACTGCGGCCAGGGGGGCCACTTCTTGGCAAGCTGCCCCGAGTTGCCAAAAGCTGGGGCTCACCAGTAGGAAGGGAGGCACTGGTGAGCCGAATATCTTCCCCCTCGTCCTCCCAAATACAGGTACCAGGTATGATTCACACGACACTCTGCTCGTTACCTGTCCAGGTGCTGATAGACTCCGGAGCCGATGACAACTTCATAGACATTGACTATGTTAAAAACAACAATCTTTCCCTGACTCCACTGACCTCCCCCAAGAAAGTTCTTGCAGTCGACGGGAGGCTTCTAGAAAGGGTTACACACAGAACCGCACCCATTAAACTGACACTCTCTAGTAACCATCATGAAGTAATTGAGTTCTATGTGATTTCCTCCCCCCTCAACACCGCAATTCTAGGGATTCCCTGGTTGAAGCTGCATAACCCCCACATAGACTGGTCCACAGGCACAATTCGGAACTGGAGCAACTATTGCCATGCCCACTGTCTAAAGTCAGCCCTACCTGCCAGGGGTCCTAACTCTCCCCACTACTCAAAAGATATTGACCTAAGTAACGTCCCCAGTGAATACCACGATTTAAAGGCAGTTTTCAGAAAGGACTTGGCGTGCTCCCTTCCCCCACATAGACCCTATGACTGCGTTATAGAACTGCTCCCTGGGGCTCCACTCCCAACACACAGACTATACAACTTAACCAAACCCGAACGGGAAGCAATGGAAAAATACATCACCGACTCATTAGCTGCAGGACTTATAAGACCGTCTTCATCTCCATTAGGCGCAGGGTTTTTCTTTGTGGAAAAGAAGGATAAAACTCTGCGTCCTTGCATTGACTACACTGGCTTAAACACCATCACAGTTAAAAACAAGTACCCTCTGCCGCTCCTGGACGCTGCATTCAGCCCTCTCCACAATGCAATGGTGTTCACCAAATTGGACCTCCGAAACGCCTACCACCTGGTAAGGATACGCGACGGCGACGAGTGGAAAACTGCCTTCAATACCCATTTGGGACATTTTGAGTATTTGGTCATGCCCTTTGGGCTCACAAACGCTCCAGCAACATTCCAGTCATTTGTGAATGATGTACTCAGAGACCTGCTCGATAAGAATGTTTTTGCATATCTAGACGATATTCTCATCTTTTCTCGATCACATGAAGAGCATGTGGGGCACGTAAGAGATGTCCTGCGGAGGTTACTAGAAAACAAACTGTATGTTAAAGTTGAGAAATGTGAATTTCATGTTTCCACTGTTAATTTCCTGGGCTATGTGATAGAAAAGGGGCGGCTCAGGGCCGATCCCTCTAAAATCGAAGCGGTTAAAAATTGGCCTCTGCCTACCAATCGGAAGCAGCTGCAACGTTTCCTTGGGTTCGCTAACTTCTATAGGAGATTTATCCGAAACTATAGTAGTATAGCTGCTCCTCTCACGTGTTTGACCTCAAACAAACTTCGCTTCGTGTGGTCTGCTGATGCTCAATGTGCTTTTAACCGTCTGAAAGAACTCTTTGTTAATGCCCCTGTTCTCGCCCACCCAGATCCCGAGCAGCAGTTTGTGGTAGAGGTGGATGCGTCAGATTCAGGAGTGGGGGCCGTCCTCTCTCAGCGCCTGCCTGCGGACCAAAAACTACACCCCTGTGCTTACTTCTCCCGCCGGCTTTCCCCGGCGGAGCGCAACTATGATGTGGGCAACCGCGAACTCCTGGCAGTGGTCCTAGCCCTCCAAGAATGGCGGCATTGGCTGGAGGGTGCAACTCATCCCTTCATTGTTTGGACGGACCACAAGAACTTGTCCTATCTTCGCACCGCCAAACGACTGAACTCTCGTCAAGCTCGTTGGGCTCTCTTCCTCGGACGCTTCAACTTCACCCTCACCTACCGCCCCGGCTCCCGAAACCTGAAACCTGACGCCCTCTCCCGGCAGTTCGCCTCTGGAGAGGAAGAGAGGGACTCAAGCACGATCCTCTCCCCTGAGTGTGTGGTCGGGGCGATGCGGTGGCGAGTAGAGAAGAAAGTTCAGGAGGCACTTGACAACCAACCAGTTCCAAATGAATGTCCTCCAGGGAAACTGTTCGTGCCACCTGCCGCCAGGACTCCTGTGCTCCTCTGGGGGCATACCTCAAGAATCGCTTGCCACCCTGGGATCCACCGGACACTCTCCCTGATCCAACAGCGCTTCTGGTGGCCAACCATGGCTGCCGATGTTCGAGCTTTTGTTGCGTCATGCTCAGTTTGCGCCCGCAATAAACCTTCTCATCAAGCCCCGGCAGGCCTATTACGCCCCTTGCCCATCCCCTCTCGGCCATGGTCGCATATCGCGGTGGATTTCGTCACGGGACTTCCCCCATCCGAGGGCAATGACACAATCCTTACCATCGTCGACAGATTCTCCAAGTCAGTTCATTATGTCCCCCTCCCAAAACTCCCCACCGCCTTGGAGACTGCTAACCTATTGGTCCAACATGTATTCAGGCTCCACGGAATCCCCACAGACATCGTGTCGGACAGGGGTCCACAATTCACCTCTCAAGTCTGGAAGGCTTTCTGTCGGGCACTGGGGATCTCTCCCAGTCTCTCCTCCGGCTACCACCCCCAAACCAACGGTCAGACGGAGCGTGCAAACCAAGACCTGGAAACAGCTCTGCGCTGCGTAGCCTCACGCCTTCCTGCCTCCTGGTCCGCGCACCTCCCATGGGTGGAATACGCGCATAACACACTGATCAGCACTGCCACAGGCATGTCCCCATTTAAGGTGACCTCGGGCTACCAACCCCCTCTGTTTCCCAGCCAGGAGTCCGAGGTTGCCGTCCCGTCCATCCATGCCCACTTCCGCCGTGCCAGACGAGTCTGGAGGGAGGCTCGAGCAGCGCTGTCCAGGACAGCGGAGCGCAACCGACGCCTGGCTGACCGGAGGAGAACCCCAGCCCCCGACTACCAAGTGGGACAGCGTGTCTGGCTTTCCGCACGTGACCTGCCCCTTCAAGTGGACTCCCGCAAAATGGCTCCACGCTTCATTGGCCCTTTTCCCATTGACAAGATCATCAACCCGAATGCTGTCCGACTTCGGCTCCCGTCATCCCTCAGGATCCACCCCGTTTTCCACGTGTCTCTTCTGAAACCGGTCGTGGATAGCCCCCTCCAGCCACCCGCCCCACCGCCACCTCCTCCCCGGATCGTTGATGGACACCCTGCATACACCGTGAATCGCATCCTTGATGTCCGCAGGCGGGGCAGGGGGTTCCAGTATCTCGTCGACTGGGAGGGGTACGGCCCGGAGGACCGCTCCTGGATCTCACGTGCCCTCATTTTGGACCCGCAACTGCTGCGTGAGTTCTATGCCCGTAACCCTGATAAGCCTGGTCGAACGCCGGGTGGCGTTCCTTAGGGGGGGGGTACTGTGATGGTTCTGTTGTCTCTCTAGCAGTTCCAGAGTGTGGCAGGAGGCGGCGCCAACCTCGCAGGCAGAGGCCTGCTCCCACACCTGAGGCTCATCAGCCTGATGAGCCAACAACCTATTTAACCAGCCCCTCCTTTGGTTCTGTGCCGGAACATTCCCTTGCCATACCTGCTACGTTTGCTTGTCTCCTCCTGCCACACCCTTGTTGTGTTCTAGTCCCTGGTCTCCGGCTTGTAGTGGTTTTTTGTTTCTCGTTCTACCGGTCTATTAAGACGGCTCTTTCTGTTGCTACTTTGGTCCCTAGTGTTTTATGTTGCTACTTTGCGCTTTAGTGTTTCTTCATCCCTGAACAAGGTGATTTTTGGTTGCTACTTTGTTTTCTAGAACTTTTTCCCTGAGCAAGGTGATTTTCTGTTGATACTTTTGTGAACAATAAACTGTGGACTTTGTCTCTCACTCTGCATCCTGGGTCCTGGCCTTGCTTTGCCTCACGGCACATAACACAAAGCTTTGGCCCGAACTCAAAAACAATAAAAAGATTCACAAGTTTGCAAATGTCAAACCGCAAATGTGTTGCTTCACTGAAATATCACCGCAATAATTCAAAAGATGTCTCAATCTGCATACCTTTCTCTATTGTGGTAATTAGTCATCTGTTTAATTTACGATCGTGTGAGTTAGAATGAATGCAGGATATTTCCTTTTGAAGATCGGAACAAGCAAAAGCAGTCAAAGTGATCAACACTGTCACGTGTGAAGGTCTCTCTAGTCTATGAGCTTGCGTGTCAGCACAAAAGTTGCGATAGGGTTTCCTCATTAGTTGTGTTGCTATCAATAATTCAGAGATGGTCCTTGTCTGCGTTCAATGGTCCGAGTGCTAATGTGCTGTCGGGCCAACGGGGGCCCCGGGTCAGTGCCACTTTAATGGATGTCATGATGAGAAGGTGAAATAGGAGCACGGAGATCCGTTGTCACCGGTGAACAAGAGCAGTGAGAACCGGTGGGGCGGGGAGACGGCGGTGGGCCGCAGGCCTCCGGGGAGAGGACAGATGGCTTCATTGGACAGGTAGTATGCGAGCGCAAGGACACGGTGGGGGAAATGAGCAATTACTGGAGGTCTGCAAGCATTTGCAAGTGGTTGAAAATCACTTGATGTGTTGACCTCTGTCTCCTGTCACCGCATGGGAGACACGTCAAAGAACAACACAAAGATTATTTTCTATGAATAATAAAACGGCGTTGTCTGACTTGGGCATTCTTCTGGGATTGATCTCACAACACTCGTAGTGTCAAGATGATGACAAATGACTTTTTAAAGGACGTCAGAAGAATGGAATTTAATCATTTTCACATGCTATGTGCTGTCTCGGAATCAATCACATGGATGACAATTACCTGCAGTTACGCTAAGTGGGAATGAAACAGTCATTGGTTGGTATCATGTTAGCAATATCCTAATCACCCCCCCTCCCCACCGTGGGCTTATATTCCAGAGCACCCCCACAATAAGTGAAATTCAAGATATAGAAATATTCAATGTAAATATCCTCCAGACATTTACGGTACTTTTTTTTTTTTTTCCACCTGTAAACAGTATGTAGCTGGCGCTAGTATTTCCCCTGAATGGTTGCCTTGACAACGAAAATATGCAGTCTTTGTTTGAGTTTATTATTATTATTTTTTTTTTATAGATATTCTTATTTGACTGTAAATGTACATAAAACCATTTATAGTTTTGTTTTTCTGTTTATTTTAATGAAACAATTTATGCTGAGAATATTCCTGTATCAATCACTTCCGGTTCGGGTCAAAAAGTTTGGAAGGTGCTAGAACGCGAGAGAGAGACACAAAGAGTGAGAGAGTGTGAGAAACGAAGCGAAAGAGAGTGAAAGACCTCCTGTGGACATCAATACGAAGCCTGATTCTTTATCGGGGTAGTTACACAGTACACACATTTAAAATAACACAAACACATTTAAGCATAAAATATTGAGAGTATAATTGTGCATATCTTCATGAGAAATGTATTTATTTAGGTATTTATTTGTTTGTTTGTTTATTTATTTGTGCTTTATGTTTCGACTGATGTTATGTACAGCACTTTCCTACAGCGGTGTGTGTGTTTTTTTTAAGTGCTCTATGAATAATGCCAGGTGAGTAGAAACACCTGTGGCTAAAGCCAAACTGTGGCAGGGTGTTAACTTTGAGGTCCTGGATTTCACACCTTTGATTAGGACAGAGACAAAAGACATTTTTTCTTTTTTGCTCCAAATATCCTCTTTATCTATTAACTTTAGCTGCAACAACAAGATCATTAACTAACTACGTAAATTAAATGTGATGTGACATGATTGTTTTTATCCCTTCGTGATCATTTCAGTGGGGCTGAATCAAAGGAAGTAAGTGCACAGTCAGGCACACTCAAAAAAGTGTAAGTGGACTCAAGTCACTAGTGATTGAAGGTTATCTTAAGCTTTGCTGCCCTCTAACGGTGGAACAAAGTCAACATTTCAGTCATTTCAACGCATACGGTGAACCTATCATGTTCCTGTATCTTTGACCTTTGTGGAAAGTTCCTGAAAGGAAGAAATGATCTAATGTAATGCTTAAGTTTGAAACAATACAGCAGTCAACAATCAGCGAGCTATGAATACATAAAAACCAAGAGAGTGAACTTCAAATTCCTACAGTGTTATCCATCCTCCGCATTCTTTCATGAAGGGGTGGCCACTCGGTAAATCTCTTACTATTGAAGTATGTACAAGTCAAATGTGGTGTCAAGAGGCAACTTGTGCTCAAGTCATTTATTAAGAACCTGCGGCAGAAAACTGTATGTTGCGAGTTTGTCTTTCCTCTTCATGTGTGGCGTGATATAAAGGTTTGATGTTGATACAGCGCGTACACTGAGGTCATATATCATGGTTTCGGGTGTCTCCTGGCACTGTGGTGGTGAATTTAGAGCCTGCCTCTGATAGTTAAAGGTGAGAGAGGGGCAACCGAGCAATGGCAAGCAGCATAGTTGTGCTTTCTCTCATCACTGGGAAAAAAATGGGGAGCAATATTCACTTGAAAAGACATAGTAAATTTTTACACACTCAGATTCTAAGTACATTTTACAAGCAGAGTTTAATTAGAATTTCTGAATGAAAAATAAAAACTTTACTAGTTAGTAGTAGGGGAGACCGGGGCTAGTTGTATCACTTTTTATACTTTGATATATTTCTTGGAATCAATACATCACATATAAACAAAACGTATTCCAGATGAAAGTCTTGGGTATATTTTTCGTATTCATGTCATTTTTGTACTTTGTGTCGGTGAAGAGTTATAAGCCATCCAATAGAGGGAGTGAACATGTGACATGTTGCCCCACTAATGGGTAAGTTGTCACACTACATGGGGTAAGATGTCACGTTGGATTTTGCAACTAATAAAACAAGGATGATGATGATGATGATGATGATGATGATTATTATTATTATAGGAAAATTATCCTTGTTCTCCTATTTTGTTTTGCTTGTTTTTACAGCCAGAGAAATCGTTTATCATTTATCTTGACAATATACTATAGTCATTGAGCAAACTTTAACATAAAATTTTTATGAAATAAATGAAAGTGGGCGGCACGGTAGTCGAGTGGTTAGCACGTCCGCTTCCCAGTTCTGAGGTCTCCGGTTCGAGTCCAGGCTCGGACCTTCCTGGGTGGAGTTTGCATGTTCTCCCCGTGCCCGCGTGGGTCTTCTCCGGGTACTCCGGTCTCCTCCCACATTCCAAAGACATGCATGGCAGGTTAATTGGGCGCTCCGAATTGTCCCTAGGTGTGCGTGTGAGTGTGGCTGGTTGTTCGTCTCTGTGTGCCCTGCGATTGGCTGGCAACCAGTCCAGGGTGTCCCCCGCCTACTGCCCAGAGCTAGCTGAGATAGGCGCCAGCAGCCCCCGCGACCCTTGTGAGGAATAAGCGGTCAAGAAAATGGATGGATGGATGGATAAATGAAAGTCCTTAGGAACTGCTGGCATATAGGTCATAGCTCTCAGCCTCAAATGGCTGTTTTGCTTCCCTTAACCTGGTAATTTGAGGTTAAATTTAATTTTTTAAAAATTAAACCATTTCAGTTAATAGATGGATGGTTCATTATGAAACTTAAACCAGTCCTGACATGTGAGCATTCGGTAGTTCCAACAACTGGAAAATCCATTTTTATCAATAAAACAAAACCTATCAAACTAAATTTGTCATTCTTCAGACTCATCATCTGAAGAAAAATTCTGGCATACGTAAACAGAGTTGGCAGAGGTGCATTTTTCATTGGCCCATTCTTTGCATATGTGGCAGCAAACCCCAAAATAACTGAGACAAGTTGCCCCAAACGACCATGTTGGCTAAAACTTGCTCTAGTTCAAAGTTAGCTTAAAACAGAGCAGTGACTAAGGCATGACAAGATGGCTGAATCTCTCCTCTAACAAGTCCACATGATTTGCTGCTAGAATTTGTCTATGTACGACGCCTGTTTGAAAATCTATGAAGTTGAATTTTTTTTTACTTTGGGTTGTGCAAAACAAATAACTGGCACTCATCTCAGCTCACAATGTGCTATTCTCTTCTCTGACAGTACACAACCACTGACCATTTATACGAAGAAAACTAGTATTCTACTTTTTCGTTGCGCCCTCTGGTGGAGAACAAAATTGCAATGTGACAACTTACCCATGATACAACTAGCCCCGGTCTCCCCTACAGTGAAAATAAATATTTCTTCTGCGTCTGATACCCCACTGAGCATAGTGTTAACTACCCTGCCAAATTTAAATTATGAAATATATCAAGTATATGAATGAGATTTCAAAATTGTAAAAACCATATCATGGTTTCCGTGCACGTCTGCTAAATTCCCTCTACAGGGTCTTTAAATTAAAGAGGGCTCACCTTGAATTGGCCTGAGCCTGCATGCAAGTCTGACATTGGAGTCTTATCAGTTTGCAGTCATCACAGATAATCAGCACTCTGCATTTAGACCATTGATTGTATGTGCAGGAAACATCCGCAGGTACAGTTTGTTTCCAGTGGTAATGATGGCCACGACCATACACACACAAAGTTTGTATTATTGTTTTACAGTAGGGAATGCAAGGTTTGACAAATTGATGTTTGTGTGTACTCTAGTGGCTGTGTGGTCTGCCCAGAAAAGAAGAATGTTGAAGTTGACTGTCACACTCTTAACACCTTCATGACATTTTTACGCCCACACTGGAGAACAGGGCATCTCTCTTTTGCAAGTCCATTCGGATCACATGCATGCATCAAATTCTATTCTCTTTTGTCTATTCAACTAATGTCAACAATTGGCTAGAGAGTCAAAAAAAAAAAAATCAAGGCATTCCTCACCATGGTGATGTTGCACACTCACGTCATAGATCTTACAATCCGCAAACATCTCACCCACGGTACTTAATGTCTAGACATGCGCACACGTATTTCTTATCAATGCATTTTTATGTTCCCACCTCTTCAAAAGATTATGGCAGGGGTGTCCAAACTTTTTCATGTGAGGGCTACATACAGAAAATCAGAAGGACGCAAGGGCCACATAATGTTATGAAGAGAAATTGTGGTTAGTACTAAAAATTACACAAATAATTTATTTGTATATATATTTAGCAAAATGCTACAGTATATAAACTAATTTATTTGTAATATGGCAGAAGGGTTATTATAGTTTTGGAATTTTTTCATTTTTGTTAGTTTTCAGGGTGGTTCTGTTAGTTTTCTTTATTAGTTTAGTTACTTAAAAATGCTTAGTTTTAGTAGTTTTAGTTTGTTAGTTTCAGTATTAGTATTAGTTTTGTTTTTATTGTGTATTACTTGTACACAATATTTAAAAAACACCATGTGAGCAACGTCATCTGAAGGTGCTTTTCTATTGGCTGCTGCTAGATGACATCACTTCTGTGTGACATACTTTGTAACGTCATTATTCCAATGTATATATATATAAAAAAAAATCTACTAAAAATCACATTTAAAATCATCCACAAATGCTCATGCATTAAATTAATTACCAAAGACTAAAACGAAGGACATGTTTGCTATAATTATAGTTAGTTTTAGTTAGTTTTATAAACATAAAATGTAGTTTCAGTTAGTTTTCGTTTTTTAATAAGCATTTTCGTTTTTATTTTATTTTGGTAACAATATTGTTTTTTTAATTTTAGTTTTAGTTTTTCTATTAGTTTTAGTTAACTAAAATAACCTTTAATGGCACCTTTTTTTTTCAATACATTTTTAGCATATGTCGCAGGCCACTGAAAAATGGACGGAGGGCCGCAAATGGCCCCCGGGCTGTAGTTTGGACACAATGGATTACAGTGACTTTGATTTACCTATGATTCTCAACGCAAGTGCCGTAAGAGATCAGGGGTGCCACGATAAATTATCCAATTTCACTTAATTTGACCAAAAATGATAATTTATTAACTACAAATCTCTCTGTAATCATCTATCTATGCCAGCAAATTACAGTAACAGGCACAACAATTAAGTGCTTGTCCATTAGATGGGAGAAGGTACTAGCACATATCCTCCTTGGTCATTTTTACAACACAATAATAGCTTTGTATTCAGCAACACAAGGTCATCCTTATATCCATATTCGTACTTTTTGTTTGCAGGTGTGCTGTATGATATATATATATATATATATATATATATATATATATATATATATATATATATATATATATATATATATATATATATATATATATAAATATTATTATTATTATTATTTTTTAATTAACATGAGTTCCCTTGGCTTACTAAAAATTGGGAAGCTCTGACCTATTCACACTTCAGTATTATCCTTATACCTTAATCCTATTACATAAGTCTGGAAAGTGGAAACACAAATATGTATCATGATGATCACAATCACACATCACATCACATCACAATCCAGAATAATTAACACAGATAGCTTTTCAAGTCAAGGCAGTGACACACTTTTCTGCATCCATTCACAAAATCCATTTCTTGCCCTTCATTCGAGAAAAAAAAAAAATTACAATATATGGCAGCATTCAGCATCAGTTAGAATTCAAGCAGATTTTAGTAGGGGAAAGGCATCCTTTCCTACCTGCACCCCACATTGATTGCCCCTCTGCTGCACTTCCTGAGTGAGTCAAATCTCCCGCACTGCCGAGTCACACTGAGATGCACCTAACTCCTCCGTGGAAGTGTTTCTTGCATAGAACTAGTCAACACACGCACCACATGGATCTTGTTATCATTCTTTTGAAAATAATTTAAGACCAGCACAAGAGAAGTGCTGTATATCCGCCTAGGATGGTAATGTAAAGGATGTTGTGGTGAGGAGACAGAGACCACAAACGTATTGGCGCCATCACCAACCCCTCACTCCCTCCTTCCTTGTTCCCCCTTGCTTTTTTGCAGCACTGTGTGAAAAAATCTACAGCGAGAAGGGAGAAGCCTGAGAGTGCGTCAGGGAGGCCATTGGCCATGAGGAGAGAACGTGTCAAATGTCAATGAAGTCATGAAGAGTTAGTGAAGTGCAGCACATTTCTTCAAGTTCTTCAAGTCATGCTGGCAAGTGCCTCATGGCTGGTTAAAAATTAATTCAGAGACACATATGTTTAATGCATCAAAGGCCCAGGGTGAAAATAAGTAAAATTCCAATTGTGATCTGACAATGTTTAGTTGCTTATTAAAGAGTAAATGTAAAACACAATTAACTAAATTAAATTTTGATGGTATGCATGAATGCTGTTCCTCCCAATAAGGGGGGTGGGGGGCAGGCACACCACAAATTGTAAATTATAGGACCACCTTTGTGTCTATAATCTGAACATACATTTAGTAACTTTACTACTCTTAATTGCCAATAGGGGGAGCCATGGTCCTTTGCTTCCCCTGGCCTATACTGTACATCATTTAAATGTTTTCGAGCTCCCGTCATATATTTTTGACCACCTTTACAGGTGACGAAAGGCATGAATGGATGAATGAATAAATAAATAATAAATAAATAAATAAATAAATAAACTGTTTACTGCACCAACTACTGGAATAATTGCACTTTGGACCAGAGATCAACTATGACTCTGCTTGATTGCTTATTAACTCAGTAGGCTACTGATACAAAATGTGAAAACGACATTAATACAAAAATATATCGGCTGCATGAGACTTTGGTGTCACGTGTAGGCTACAGTATGCAATCAATATACTGTGCCCCCAAATACTTTTAATTTAAAACATCAAACATGGGGATTACATAAAGGTATGTGCATGTACCAAACCGCATCAGATTATAACCACGCCCACTCAATCAGCGTGAACTGGAAAGTCCTGCGAAGGTTAGGAAAAGGCAATTTCACGTGAAGTTCTCCTTCCCCCGTCCGATGCGTACACTAAAGTGAGGATTAAATCAACTGCAGGACGTATGGTAGAGAAATGTCCAGCTTAGAGGTTATCAAGAATAGGTTTGAGTCATTTGACAATATGTACAGTCGTGATTTACGTTTGCAAACATTTACCAACTGGCCATTTCGAGAAGATTGTAACTGCACACCTGATAAGGTAAACTCTCGCTGACTTGTCACTTGAAGTGAAATTGTGTCATCAAGGTATGCTCGAAGTTAATAATTTCAGGCAAATAATGTGTTGTCATTTGGGGGGTTGTTACTGTAATCCACACCTTGTATGATTAAAAAAATAATAATGTTTTGCTCTTAATACTAGTCAAATGGAGCTGTCGAGTGAGATATGAAACGTTATCGTGGGGTTAGCATATACAAATTATTACTACTGTAAATTGTGCAACATACCTGCCGTTCTACCACACATTTTAACAAACGGTGACATCTAGTGGATATTTTTATGCGGTACATGTCTAACAGCCCATGTTGTACTGTACTTTTTGTGTGCAGATGGCCGATGCTGGGTTTGTGCACTGTCCTGCTGACAACGAGCCTGATGTTGTTTGCTGTTTCTTGTGTCTCCTTGAGTTGGAGGGCTGGGAGCCTGATGATGAACCCTGGTGTGTAAAACTACAAATTATATGGGATTGTTCTCTATAGGTACTACCAAGCAACATTATGGCCACTTTAATAGTACAGATTAAGATCGGGAGAATTTGCTAGTCAAACCCTGAAGTACCAGAACAAAACAATTTGTTAACCTTTGTGATGCTGTCACGGGAAAAAATGATTCAGCCAATTCAATTCAAAAACCTGACATTCAATTCGATCTTGTCCACTGTCTGATCTCACTTGTTGTACAACTCAAGTCGCAAGTTTACGTGACGGTGGACACGATCGTCGTCCATTGCTGGAGCGCTCCATTGCAAGCCGGCGAGACTTCCTTGTTCGCCGAGCTGCTCACTCGGCCAATGACAGGTAGTTTGCAACGGCGGAGTCCAACCCAAGACACGCTTAGGACCGCCCCCTCATTTGAATAACATTTCGACTTGGCTGTACTGCCCAAAACTGCCAAAATAAATAAATAAATAAATAAATAAATGACGAAATAAATAGATAAATAAATGACTAAATAATTAAATGTCTAAATAAATGTCTAAATAAATAAATGATGAAAAGTGAAAATAAAAACGGATTTATTTCCATTTATATTTTTTTAGGTATAATTTTGGAATTATATATATATATACACCTTTTATATTCATTTTTATTTTCACTTTTAGACATTTATTTATTTATTTATGTATTTATTTATTTCGAATTTTGGCCGTTTTGGTCCTCCATATGTTTGAACATACTTCAATGGTTAACTCCACATCACGTTTTATGGATGCCATACTGTCACTATTCCCAGCATTGTCCTGCATGCACTTTGGCATTAAGTAGATGTTTGGCAATTTTTTATATTCATTATTTTTCCAGTGTAGTTGCACTTGAGATTTATTGGTTTCACTGTGCAATGCTTTGGTCTCTCCAGAAATGAATGAAATAACATGACTTTTTTTTTTTTTTTTTCTTTTAACTTGCAGGGACGAGCACATGAAACGCTCCCCTACTTGTGCGTTCCTCCTCCTGAATAAAGACGTCAATGACCTGACAGTGGCTGAGTTGTTCCACTTGGTGAAAGAGAGGACCAAGGCCTTTATCGTGAGTGACTGTGTATTAAGTAAGGTCCGGTCCTGATTGTGCATTGTTTAATGGCTTTTTCTTCCTCATAGAGGAAAGTTGGCGGTATGAAGATGGCACAATTGAGGGATGCGTACGAAAAGGCCCAAAAGAGCATTCAATCAAAATTGCATCCAGGATGACCGTGGTCAGAATGTTATTTTTGATACATATATATAACTACATGTTACGTTTTATCTGTTTCCAATATAAATAAATGTTATGCAGTTGCAGTATTACAATGCTTTTGAAATAAAAGTAGACATATTCCACAAACTATTGGAGCTCCCTAACTCAACAAAGACTTCACAAAAGCAATCCAAAATGAAAGCACACATTGAGTTAGATTACAATGTAGTCTATATTCCTTCCTTTCAAGCACATATTTAGCATATTCGTGAACGTGTAGCCATCTCCAACATCCCTTTTCAAACCTTGACCCTGGACAGATGGCTTGAAGCCCCTCCCTTTCAATACCAACTGTTGCCTCAGTAACATCTGTTACATATGGAAGGAGACCGTGTACACTGAGAGGACCCATCTCGACACTCGACTAACCCTGGGAGGAGCGCTGACATTTTGGTTAATTGAGAATGAGAAGTGTGCTCATGTTGATGCTGGCACATTATTCATTATGATCCATCATTCAATATAGCATGTTTAGATGGCCTTTTTTTCTTTTCTTTTTTTTCTTTTTTTTTTAGAAGCTGTTTTAAAGTTCTTTTAAAGGAGTCGGTGGGTTTCATTTTGTTGAGTGAAGCTCACCATGGGACGGTTGGTGAGATGGGATTAAACTTGATGCTACATCTCGTCTTCGACCTTTTACTCTTCTGGATTAACGTCTAATGTAACGCTCTGGCCACTCAGCCTAGATCAGATGCTTAATTCTTTTATCCACTTGCTACTCGAGCAAATTCAGAAGGAAACTTTTTTTTTTTTTTTTTTTTGGTGTTACTTTTGCCAGAAAGTTAAACTAGTCGACTCTTAAATGTTGCGTTGTATCTTCATGCATCATTTGTGATGTTTTGACTCCTCCAGATTTGAACTCTTGGTTTAACAGTGAAATGCAATCAATTTCTATTGCAAAAGCCTTTTACCTTTAAATTAAAAGCACCTTCAACATAAGTTTAAAAAAAAAAGAGAAAATTCACGACTGCTTCTTGAAGCTTTATTTACCCATGGAACAACGCTCCCTTCTCTTTTGTGAATGAATGGTATTCGTCATTGTAAAGTTTAGTAAAAAAAAAAAAAAAAAAGAGCACACGGCTGTAGTTTGGACATATTGGAAACTCACAATTGTAGAATTCACTTGCATGGAACATACAATACGTGTTGACTGTCATTAGGAATGTGACACTAATCACCGTGTGACAAACTGTTCATGTGCGTGCTCATGGCGTGCGTTCTGGGCCGCACAGATGTCGAGTGACGGTCTTATCTGGGCATGGGAATGGTGCAAACGTGTTAATTCTTTCGGATAATCGCTGATCCTCAGACCCATGAATATCCGGAGTTTGCAATTTCATTTTTTTGGAACCCATCTTCTGTTATTTGTGACAAAAAGTCATTTGCAAGCGTGGCAAAATATTGTCTACAGCAGCATTTGGTAGATTAATTGTACCTTCTACCGTCTATTGGAAGAGCATTTAATTCAAAATCTTAAACTTACTGGATGACACAGTATAGTTGTGTCTCTTCAGTTAAGACAACAGTTACTGTGAACTCCAAACATGCCAAAAAAAAAAAAAAAAAAATCAAACTAGTAATACGCTCTGTTAAATTTATGCAGCAGGAGGCTCATTCCTCATCTCATCACAAATATAGCAGCCGCTGTAGTACATTTGCGGTTGACAGTCAGCAGGTGTACCCTCGGGAACTTTTTTTTTTTTTTTTTTTTCTTTTTTGGTTTCGTTTTTTCTAAGTGTAATTGCACATCCAATAGGTGGCAGTGGCACTCATTGTCAGATTACATAGTATTAGCTCACCTGCAGAGGTGTAAAGTTCTAAAAAAAATTATGAACATGATACTATTTATAGTTGTGGAGGGGGGGAATACTTCCTGTTTTGGGGGGTGTTTGTGGCGTCCGGCAAAAATAGAAAATAGTCTGCATCCGGTGAAAACCCGGGGTTAGTTTAAGGTGCACTGCACAATTTGTTTTTAGCACCTTACACTCGTTTTATTTTCAACAAAAATAAATGCCTTTTTTTTTCTCCCATCTTGCGCTCCTCTTCATATGCAAAAGCATGCACTGTACATTGCACCACTGAACAGAACCTTGCATGTCCTGCACAATTACCAGCCATAAATGTGATTTAATAATACTCACTGTGCACACATTAAACAGACAGGGTTTTAGTTCCTCCTGTTATAATTGATATGCAGTGACAAAGGGATTGAACAAATGGCTCGGAGCACTATCCCCCCCCCTAATTAATCAGCTAAACAAACTGTAAACAACAGTAAGTGCAGCAGATGGACAAACGGCCAGATGTTGCGAGCCGAAAGTTTACAACCTGGGCCTTCCATCAGGCCCATCTGTTGCTGCTGAACCTGGTACCTCCCTCTACCCTCCTCCACCGCCTGTGTCTTCCTATTCTCTCATCAGCATCTATCACTGCACCCTTCTTCCACCGAGCGGCCCCATTTAACCTCCTGCCTGACCTGCTTGAACCCTTGCGAGACAATTAGCCGCTTATTATCACATATGAGTACAAGCTCAATTATCCTGCAATGTTACATTCTCTGCCCTTTACCTTATCAAAATAGATTATATATACCAATATGTAGATGGAAGATATGGTCATAAAAGCAACTGAGGATGCTTTGAAAACATTCTGATACCTTTTGGTGCCACCTTACAATAGGAATACAATTTTAAAGGCTTTCAAGTGTTTTAAATGTGGTAATTAAATAACCTAAACCATTTTTTTTTTAAATTAAACACCCACTACAAACTAAAAAATATATATTCTGCTCTCCAAGTACCACATTCATAACCAAGCTTAAAATACAGTAGTGTTGGAGGCCTACGTGTTCCCCCCAAAGTGAGACAGTTTCTAGCTCTAATAAGTGCAGTTATAAAATAATTGTAAGCCACTGTAACATTAATCACAGTTTAATAGGGATGTATCAATATCCAA